>NC_137898.1:31723578-31985819 GCF_963455335.1 Martes martes | reverse complement strand
AATAAATAAAATCTTTAAATAAATAAATAAAGTATTCACTGCTTTAAATATGACCTGAGAACCTAATTCAAAATGCAAATTCACAGGCTCCCATCATAGAGCTAATAATGAGAATTTGTGGGAGCAAGACTACAGAATCTATAGTTTTAATAGGCTCCTGGAAGAAAGGCCCATAAAGGACTTTGTGCTGTCACTTGAGACTACTGAGACACACTCGGCATTTTCAGAGATTTGACAAAATTTAACCATTCATCATTATTAAACTGAATCTTAACTTTGGGAGAACTCTCAATTTCACCATCAAATAAACTGTATCATTCTAACATTTCAATGATTTTTAAAAACCCAGTGTTGTTTTCTGAAGTTCACTTTTTATACACATCCAAGTACCAAAACTCATTTTATATTTATAAATTATAGGCAGTTAACACTTTTCATACAAATAAGAGCTTCCAAAGAGTGAAATACCAAAACCATCATTCACTCACCAATAATCCCCCAATGACTATATAAGATCCATCTATTTCAGAATATACAAACTGTATGTGCAATAGCTGAAGGGTATTCATTCAGATGGAAGAATATCATTTAGCTTTATCATAGGCTAGCTGTCACTGTGCTAGTCTACAGTTCATGTATGATCCTTTAGAGAGACACTAAGTCTCATAAATTGTCAAAAAAGAAAAAAAAGGCTCAAAATCTCTTAAATAACCAAGAATTCCTATGATTCCCATCTTGCTTTTGTTACACCTGACTTACTCTTTCAGAAATTCTTATCATTTCTCTCAGTCTATATCCCTCTCTGATCTCTAAAATCACCTCCCTTAACTTTTATGACGTCATTAGTCACCTTTGCCAATAAATTTAGTATTTGTAGTATTTTAGTATTTGACTCATCAAAGATGAATCAGATTTCTCATAAGTTACCAAGAAGATATGAAATTTGGGTCATCTTGAATCTACCTGAAAATTAATGTGTACCACTGAGAAGACCTTATATGTTTATAGTGAATTTAATTAAGATGAGTTTACTTGGGGGCTTTCCAAAGGAAATAACCATCTCTAATCAAATAAGAATGCCTAGGATGGAAAAAGAAAAAAATATTAACTCTCAAGAGCCATTCAATAAATGGCTGAATAAAAAGCAGAAAAGTAGATACAGACTATGTTTAATAAAGCCTTGAGACAAATTTTGTTTTGAAAGGAAAGCTACTTTTAAAAAATAATTAGAAAGTACTATTAACTACCATAAAAAGTTACCCTGAGAAAACACACTACCTGGCAAGATAGTTTGAAATTACATATAAACCAAAAATTTTATATTTAAAATATAAGTGATTATACTATGAGGATCAGAAAAAGATTTTAGTCCACTTATTTCATGGACAGATCTTTTTACTGTGATAGTAGAGTTTTAAATGAACATCTTTCAACTAGTAAAAATACAAACAGAAGGCTAAAGAAGTCCTTTACAAAACTAACATAATACCACTCAGTAAAAATATTGTTAAGCTTTCTCACCCATTCATTCAAAATGTGACAACAAATGAAGAAACACATTTTGGAATACAATATCTTAGAACCAGTTAAAACAAAATCCACTAATAATGACAAGTTTGCTAGGTAGGTTTGACCAAAGATCTCTACATAAATTTCTTGCATTTATTGATTTTTCTGATAAAGATCTCCTATGAAGAAGAATAAAATGTACTCTATGTAAACAGAGGCTACAAATAAATCAATGCATTGTGTATAACAGATGATTATATTTTAATAATTCTTACAATTGCAATAATTATTTTATTCACCTATATCTAGTTAAAATTCTGAAGTTTAAAAACACTAAGGTTAAGGCCTTATAATCCACTTTTTAAATATAAAGCTACTAAGTAAAAAACAACAACAAGATAAAAATCAAGTTCTATGAATAAATATTTTAAAAGTAAGTACTCTAGGATCATAAACACTGACAACACTAATTATCTTTTCTACTCTTGGCAGTTACGTTGTATACTGTTTGGGTGACTGATGGGATAATTTCACTTCATTTTCTTTCAGTTTATTCCGGACCATGTAGGAGAAGAATATTAAAATAATCAACACCTCTAAACAAAGTACTTGATAAAGTTTTTAGATTAAATAAGATGCTTAAAAAAACCCCCTCAATTAGCTAATACATAACTCTAGAGCAAATAACAAGTAACTAAACCTCTACCCGTTAAAAGAAAACTTTCATTAAGAATTTCTGATTTTAAAAAATGTCATTCAGTATTAACTATTTTAGGACTTTTATATATTAAGATCATAAACTTTCACAAAAAAGCTCTTTTCATCAGTTTGAGCTAGCATTACCTTAATTATCAAAAATATAAATGTCTGTATATTTTTGTATTATTAAAGATTTTACTAAAAACATTTAATCAGCAGACATCAAAGCAGTGAGAAACAGGTAAAATGTATGATAAAACAAGTTATTTCAATTCCTTACACCTACAGACATTTTGATTAATTTATTGATAATGGCCATATAGCTGAAAGAAAACTAAAGTATTTAAATTAATATTTAATCTCAAATATAAATCTTTACCAATAGCAAATACATTGTCACTCAACTTGTAAAAGTATAAAAAATAATAATCAACTTTTTTTGAACATTTTAATAAATTTTAAGTTATACATATAGTTTATGTATGTCTGACCTAATTTATAAGTCAAATAGTTTATAAGGCAGCTACATATTAAAAATAATTAATAAGAAGCATATTCTTTGCCTTGATCACCTGATTTT
This sequence comes from Martes martes, assembly GCF_963455335.1. Taxonomy (NCBI): domain Eukaryota; kingdom Metazoa; phylum Chordata; class Mammalia; order Carnivora; family Mustelidae; genus Martes; species Martes martes. The sequence continues at coordinate 31,983,031 of NC_137898.1, read as the reverse complement.
TTGTTGTTGTTGTTTATAAAATTAATCACAGTTAGCAGGGTAGAAATCGCTTTGAGCTTCATGAATGACATCCAAGAGATGGGAAAGGATTAGTTCTCAGTTGCTGCCAGTTATAGCGCCAGGTGGCTTTTTCTGCAGTGAAGGTGTTACCGATAATCCCATTACACTGGTACTAAATCTTGCAGACATCAAAATTATCACCAAGGTTCCTTTTCATCCCATCCTTTCCAAATGACTGGAAGTCGCTTCACCTGAAAGAAGTCAAATCCACATGCAGCTGCTGTTTTAGCAGGCAGCAAACTCCCTGAGAATGCCAGTCGTGATTCAATTTTGCTGTGCTGGTGGCCCCCTATTCCCTGTCCAATAATACATCTGTTAAAAAATCCTACAGCTACAAATCAAGTTTAATCCTACCAGGGACCTCATGTTGGTCTTGTCTTCCAAAAAGGCAGCAGGTTCTGCTGTCTATCTCTGCTAGCGTCTGGGGAATACCCTTTAAATCCCAGCTCTACTTAGAAGAATAAGCTAAGGATCACAAAACATGACCTCAAAAACCCTGATATGACTATATTCTGACCCAGAGGCATTCATTCTAGGTGAAGATTAGAACTTTGCATAATAAGATTACACAGCAAGTGAATGATATCAAGGGACTATCCATATGCAGCCGCCTGGTTTTCTATAGACAGCCTGTGCTCTGCAATATGCAGTGCAGACGAAAAAGAGCTTGGTCTTTCTAGCTGAAATAAAATAGATTCACATAAATTAGTTGGCCATTTCCAGATTCCTAAATCCCCTATTACATCTTTTATTGACAGCTCCTGTGAGGATAGCACAAATGTTATTCCTTTTTATTCTGTGCTTCTATAACAATCATGCTCTGTAATTGAAATGTACATAGATTATGGCTCGAAATTAACATCTTGTTTGCTGTAATCTTGGATTACAATTGACTGTGTACATAATAAAATTAGGAAATCAATGGATGGATTTATCATCTCCAAGAAAGTAGAGGTATTGTTTAAAGAATAGTTTAACATTTTGTGTCAACACTTTAAATGCAGAAGTCACAGAGAAGTCAATAAAAATTTAAGTGAGTAAAAGAATACAACAGGCATCATGCAATATCTACAGAAAAGCTGGATTACATAAAAATTAGCTCACTTCCCTCAAAATTTTAAAGTGTTAATATATTCAAAATGTGAAAAATTCAGAGATCTCATGAACATATGATTTGATCTCAAACAAGAAGGTCAATTACACATAAGGTCTGTATTTTTTATAAAGTGGGTGCAGTAGCTATATTTTATAAACATCACCTTGATCATTTATACTTTACAATATTTGAATCAATTCAAATCAATTGTAACTCAAGGTTTTATAGTTCTTAATTGCATGTTTCTAAAGTACTTAATGAAGTTCCCTCTATTTTTGAATATATACGGAACATTTAAAATGTATAGAATCCTAGAGAACTTTATGTTGGTTTTTTTTCTTCCAACAAGTTTAAAAAATTCTGAGTTCTAAGCAAACTTATATGAAAAGTGAAATATACATTCACACAAATACCTGTGCAGAAACATTCTAAGAGTGCGAAGAGGAGTTCTCAACTTTATTTAAGAGAAAAGTATTAATATTTGCCATGAGATTCTTATAAAACTAAGCTCTTTGGTATACTTGAAATATGTCTGACAAATCTGATTTGCCCACAACTGTTGCAGAGCATACTACATCCATTACATTAGCCATTACTTCCTTATCATCACAATATATTTAAGAGTATCTATACAATATCTGAAAGCACTCAGGAGTCAGAGGACATAATTATGATTCTGTGTATTAATCAGGCAGATATATACCAACAGTATTAATCGTAGAGCTATAAAAAATACCATATGTAATTTCAATTACATAGCTCATGAATATTCTTTGGTCACTTGTGTACGATATTACTAGAAAAGTAATGAGGAACGCAAAAAATACACATTTTGTTATGATATTTATATATAGAACTTTAGAGCTACAATGTTCAATAAGGTAGCCTTAGCTACATATGACTACTGAGCGTGTGAAATGAGACTAGTCCAAATTGAGATGTATTACAAGTATAAATATACACTGGACTTTGAAGACATAGTACAAAAAATACTAAAATATTTTACATTGATTACATGTTGAAAGATAATATTTTGGATATAATGGATTAAATAAAATACATAAATGACTTGCATTGTATTTCTATTGGACAGCACTGTTTTAGCAAATCATACATTTTCAATAATAAATTCCTAAGCTAACTGAAATTGCACAATTAATAAAAAATACTAAAGCAGGAGGTTATTTTGGAAAAACAAATATTCCAATGTCAAGTCTGACATATAAGCTAAGAAAAGAACAAAATGCAGTCATTTCAGTGTATATTTCATATTTCTAACTTAAGGGGAATGGGAGAAGAAGGGACCAACCAAACTGCTGATCATCAGCATCAAAAAAGAATGATGTTTTATAGTTACAAAAATGCTTAGTCTAGTAAACAGAACTGTACAAAACAATACATTTTGGGCAACTTCATAAAAGGGCTAGTTAGGTCTATTATGTTACCACTAATTTAATCCAATAGACAGCAACTTCAGAAAATGTCTGGATCTAGAAAGGGCCATGATTTTTTTCTAAGGTGCTATATAATTATATTCAAAATTTAAAAATACATTACAAGTTATAACTACAGAGATGTGAAGCATTTAATATATTTCAGTATTTTAGCAAAATAAAAAAGGTCTATTTCATAAATTATTAGAAATCTGCTTTTCCATCAGACTTTTCATTATATCCATCACTGTGGGTTAAAAAAAATCCATTAATAAAAAGGGTTTTACTGAAATAGGGAGTTAAAATATAGTAGTTAAAATATAAAACATATACCTATTTTAATTCAAGAAAGTTAATGGCAGATTTAGTATGACCAGACAACTGATGTCCTACAATTAAAATACAAAGTCCATCTTTGTCACACATTGGAATATTATTTCAATATAAACAGCAGTATGTAAGGTACTAACTCATTTAAAAGTTGCTTTTTCATAATTATTACTTTATAACATTTATCTAAAAATACTAAGACTAATGATGAAATATGAGTATCAATAAATAAGATGGATAAAATCTAAATCAATTCTTTATGATCTAGCCATGTCACTTTTTCCTAGCTTTTTAAAATTATGTAAGTTCTTTCCTTTTCTGGTAGCAAGTATCACACAGACACACAGACACAGAGACACACATAAAAACAAAATAATAACAATAAAAAAACTTTCCAAGCATTAATATATGAGTGTAATGATATTCAGTCTAAGTTAATCCCCAGACATCCAAATTCATGAATAAAAATTCATCAGTTTTAAATACACTGAGCCTATTAAGCAAGAACAAAAGCATATGCACAAAAGAGCTTTTAATATATTTCAAAGCCCACAAGAGCCATGGTCTCATTAAAATTATAAATTACACAAACATGGAATGAAGATTCAAACTGCAGTGCAGCTAAGCAGATTACAGAAAACCCCGCGTTCCATATGATAACACACCATGGCCCTCCCAGATGGGGGCTTGGAACAAAAAGGCCATCACCACAGCTAGGGAAAACCTCCTTGTGATCTCTGGTTTCTGTTCAGCAGATGACAGCCAAATAATATGTTGATTATTCTGTTTGTGCTGCTAAGCTTGTAAGATGGAATAAAAGCGATATGATCTATTGTGAACCCAATGCTAATGTGTTGCTCCACTCATAAATAATATACTGAATTTATTTTGAAACTATCTTTTATCTGAATTTCAGTTTTTAAATGCATGAATTAAAATAAAAGCCATGGTAAAATAATATTTAATTTGATGCTTTAAACTAAAAAGTGTAATGACAAGTGAAAAATATCTAAGTGCTTAGTTAACAGTCAAGTACAATTGCCTTTAATTTCAGCACTGTGATCAGAGACAAAATACATCTTAAATAGGCAATTACCTCATTATGAAATATAAATGCAAAATTAAAAAATACAATAATCCTGAAGTTTATAATATACATTACTACAAGATAAAAACTAAAATACCAGAGCATATAAAAACATTTTTGTGCAATATAATAGCATGTAATTAGAACATATATCTAAAATATTTCTGAATAAAAAGTATCAAAACCTTATGAATGTCCATAACGTGTACACAGATGGATGCTAACAAAAAAATCTTACTTAAGATCAAAATAATTAAAAAGAATCTTTAAAAAATAATTTTCAAATATATGTAGAGAACACCTTTCCTTTTTTATAGCTATAGAGTATTTCATTTTATAGATATGCCATAGTTCATTTAACCACTACTCTACTGACAGACATCCACAAAATAAATATGCAAACACATTAATCAAGAAATATGTATTAGAATGTTTATAGTAATGTTATATGGAAAACCATCCAAATGTCCACTAACAGAATGGATAAAAAAAATAGTTGTGATAAGGTCATACGGAGCAGTGAAAATGAACCAGCCACAACTACGTGCAACAACGCAGATGAATCTCAAGACATGATGCTGAGTAAAGGAAACCAGACATAAAAAAATTCTATTGTATAATTCTATCTATACAATACAAAATACATACATAATGTTCTTTTCTTTATCTGGGTGCTGGTTACATGGGTTATTTGGCTTCTAGAAAATTCACTGAGCTACCTATTTTTAGTATCTGCACTTCTCTGTATATATAGTTTTCTTCAAAAAGGCAGTTTTACACACAAATACACACTATACAAAGGCAGTCAAAATCCTTGTTATAGGAAATCTGGAAACTGACATATAAAATCTGAAGGTGAAAACTAAACATTCTTATACTACTTATTTGAATAATCAAATTTTCAACTCAATAGCTGTGACAAATTCCTGGACTCTTTTAAATGGAAGAGCAAACGCCACTCACCCTATTACCTTCTGCAACCCCCCAACCTCTAATACCATATTTTCAGAGGTATCTGGCCTTTCTGTGAGAAGTTGCTGCTGCTGCTGCTGCTATAATAACAGAGCTAAAATAATCTCAGGACTGAACATTTGCCCTTAAATGAGAAAACAAAGTACCACAGAGGACAAGGCAGTATAAAGAATACGTATGTTTGTTGTTTTCCCCTTGCCTTCCAATTTCATAAACTTTTATTTGTTAATTATGAAAGCTTATTACCTATAGGACTCTCTTGAAAACTTTCATTTTACTTTTCAATGAAGCTAAAGAAAACATAATTCTTTAATAACAGTATCATAAAAACAAAATGAAATTTCATGGTAATATGATAATAAACTAAACAAGGTATCTCATTACCTCCCACTTAAATATTTTCCTTTATTTCTATACTGGAATCAATACAGGAGCTACAATACTGTTTTTCTCATATGGAAAAAATACTTAAAAAAATAAGCTAAAAGAGATCCTCTAAAGATTACAGGGCTCATTTTTCATTTGTGTAATAATTCAGTGCTTACTATCTATGAGGCTCTGGGGATAAAGGAGTAAAATTAGCTAATTTTGTGGTAAATATAGCAGACTTACCCCTTTCCTTCCCTCTCATTTGATTTACAAATGAAACAATACTTTTTTAAAAAGATTTTATTTATTTATTTATTTGACAGACAGAGATCACAAGTAGGCAGAGAGGTAGACAGAGAGAGGGGGAAGCAGGCTCCCTGCTAAGCAGAGAGCCCAATGTGAGGATCAATCCCAGCACCCTGAGATCATGACCTAAGCCAAAGGCAGAGGCTTAACCCACTGAGCCACCCAAGCGTCCCAATACAAAACTATTTTTAATGAGTAACAATATTCAAGCAATATTCAAAAATTAAAAACAATCTACTTGATATACAGTTAAAGTCCTATCTACTCCATTTTCTTCACCCATTCACATACAGGACTTAAATTTTAGAAAACCTTCCAAATTGTATTTTTTGCAAATATAAGCAAATACAAATATATATATTTTATCCTCTTCATCCTTCATGCAAAAAGTAGTTTATTAAAACATTAAACTTTACCCTTTTAAAATTTTTTAAATATTTTATTTCTTTATTTGAGAGAAAGAGAGAGAGTATGAGTGGGGTGAGGGAAGAGGGAGAAGCAGGCTACCTGCTGAGCATGGAGCCTGATGCAGGGCTAGATCCTAGGATCATGACCTGAGCCAAAGGCAGACACTTAACCAATGAAGCCACCCAGGCACTCCTGCCCTTTTCTTTTTTTAAGATTTTTTTTTAAAGTAAGCTCTACACCCAATGTGGGGCTTGAACGTACCACCCTGAAACCAGAAGTGGCACATTCTACTGACTGAGCCAGCCAGGCACCCCAAACTTTGCTCTTTTAAAATACCAATGTATGTTTCAAAACTTTCTAAATCTGCATAAAGAAAACACCCTTTTTCTTTTTTCTTAGTTGTATTTTATTGTATAGCTATGCCACAGTTCATTTAACCATTACCCTACTGATAGACATTAGGGGTGTTTCCAATCTCTGGTTACTGCAAAATGCTACAGCAAAAACTCCTATACATACGTTATTACATGAGTACACAAGTACACCTGCAATAAATTTTTGGAATTAGTATGAAGACCAATGTGTAAATGCATTGGTCTTTCTCTAGAAATCACCAATTTGTCTTCCATGGGCATTGTATCATTTTGCCCTTTCATTACAGATACATCTCAGATGTATCCTAGGAAAAGCTGTTTTTCTCTTTGGGCCTCTAAGATATTTTGTTTATAAGGCAATTCCCAAAGATGTTCTCGTTGCCAAAAAAACCACATTCTTTGTTTGTTTTATCCCCAACTGTACATGTAAAATCTGTTCATGTAAGTTTTAAAACAAAGGAATTTTCAAATTTTAACAAAAACCTCACTGACATAGGAAATCATCATATGCCTAATGTACTGGGATGGCAACTATTTATCTTTCCCAATTATCTCCTGTGATCCAAAAGCCAAATATACTTTCCCATTTCAGGTTTGTTTGTTTTTTTTTTTTTTTTAATTCACATTCAGTAGTTTATAATTGGGTAAGCAGTAAAATGCATTTCACTTTGAAATGAATGTTTTCCTGAAGCACTATGTTTTCATGAAACTAAATCTGTGTTACTTCTATATTGTCCTTGAAAAATCTATCATTTCAAAGGTGATTTACTTATTATTTTTTAAAGATTTTATTTATTTATTTGACAGAGAGAGAGATCACAAGTAGTCAGAGAGGCAGGCAGAGAGAGTGGGGGAAGCAGGCTCCCTGCAGAGAGCCCCATGTGGGGCTCGATCCCAGGACCTGAGCGGAAGGCAGAGGCTTAACTCACTGAGCCACCCAGATGCCCCAAAGGTGGTTTAATTTTTATGACTACCATTTTCAAATGACAGTGTCATCTAATACATTGTTTTATTTCGAAGCTCATCCTACCAAATATTTTATAATTAGAAAACACTGACTTAAGAGCATTGGACTTCCCATTTGAAGGAATCCTTAAGCAACTCCAGTTTCAGTATTCAGTATTTTATAAGAAAATGTGTATATGATACTTTTTATTCCCCAAATAAGGATGCACAGATATATGCAATCTATGCTGCATCTCCACTGCTCAGAAATCAACTGTCACATAATCTCAGCCCTCTGAAACAAAGTGGCTAGCCTAGTTGATGAACCCAATGTAAATTTTAAAAAAAGCTGCCACACCTTCTGTGCCCTTAGTCAGTAGATGGGGCAGAACCATACTTAAGCTCTCATCTAAACAACATATGTTATGCAAATGTTGATTTTAGTATTAAAGCCAATATAATGCACTGACAGCAAGACAAGAATTACGTAACAAAAGTAAAACACAAAACAAAACAAATGCCACACATTACAAGTAGCACCTGGGACATAAAAACTTATCAGTTTAGGATAATTTAGAAGAACAGTCCTCCATAGCAAAAGCTTCTGAGGAAATCACATAAATTCTGTGAAGGGACTGAGGTTCATAATGACAACTCTGGGCCATAAAAACAAACAAGCAAACAAATAAGAAAAAAACCTTAAATTATACTCCATTTGTTCTGTTTAAGAAAACAGGGTAAATTTTCTATTTTAGAAACATTTTGAAAAAATGTTCCTACAAAACAAGTTTGGCACATAAAAGGATAAGACTCAATTATCCATAAAATTAACAGATAAGAAATATACCATCTGTTAATAAGGCCTAATGAGTGAGGACTCACTCAAAGTAAAATTCTCCAAGTTAGAATATACTATAGCTGTCTTTCAGAAGATGAACTATGATAAAAGTGTGGTAACATTTTGGGGGCTTCAAACATGGATTTCCCTGTCCTAAGCCAATTCTTGGTTAACAGTCAAAAGAATATCTGATAATTTTTGAAAGCTAGTCAGGGAAATTTTCAACTTAAATGGCTGGACACATTCAAGAAAATACCCTAATTCACTTTTCCCTTTGTTTTCTTTAAATTGTGACTGCCAAGTAGACAAGCTGATCTGGTTTCTAGCTCTGACTTGCTAAATGACCTTGTCCAAGTGACTCAATCTCTCTAGCCCTCCTTAGTTTCTTCATCAGTAAAGCGAAGGAGTTATACAAAATACGACATGATAGTTAACAGAATGAATGAAGTAATAAAGTAAACCACAGAGTTATTACCTTAAGTCTTATAATCTATTTCTTCACTAGATCTATACATCTAACTACACATACACTATTCTGAAACTATCACAAACCATATGCCACTTTACTACACGCTTAAGGCTTAGAGTAAAAGAAATTATAATCACTTCAGAATCTTTTCCAATATTTAATATGTGTTACTCTCAGGATATAACAAATTTCTCAGATACTCATTTAAATTAATTTTAAATACCATATAATCAATTATCTTTAAGCTGAAAATACGTTACTTTTTCTACCTGACACAGATAAAAAAAAATATGATATGTAAAAGAACATTCATGGCAATGTCATTTATAATAGCCAAACACTAGAAACAACCCAAATATCCACCAGCAATAGCCTGAATGAATTCTGTCATAGTCATTCCAAATGAATAATATACAATGATGAAAAGGAATGAATATTACTTGCAACTACATACATGATCTTCAAAACATAATGCTGAGTAAAGGAAGGAAGAATACATATGATTCCAGACAATGGCACTTACCAGCTGACCCACTCATGTCCCATGCTGCCTGATACCCCACTTGTCACCCCATAGCCATGTCAGGATCATGGTGTGGCAGGCAAGCACCACTCTGAAGGAAAGCGCAGAGGCAGTCACAGGCACCAGTCTTTGGTCAGTATCCAATAAGAGCTCCGAGTGAAGCCATTGTGTCTGGACCTCAGCTCCACTACCCCCAGCCACCTTTCTGGCTTTGTGATCAAAGCTGCCAACTGCCAAGAACTGCTGGACAAGGCGATAGAGACCCTTCAGCTGACTGAAGTGCTAACACTGGTTCTAGAGGAGGATGGGACCTTTACGAAGAGCAAGGACTTCTTCCAGCTGTTGGAAGATGACACATGCCTGATGGTACTAGATTTTGGGAAAAGCTGGACCCCAGCAGGAATGGTACTGTTATATGGCCCAGGCCAAGAGAATACCAAGCACAAAAAGGACATCACTCTCATCACCTTCAATATATAGAAGCAAAACCATGGGAACTTCTTTGGCAGCCTAACATCAAAGCCACATTCTACAAGCTCTACTCCCATGAGCTGTGATTCTCAGGACCTGGTCCAAAGCAAGTACTCAGGGGGCTGCTCCAGCTGGACCTCCATGTTGCTGAAAGGCCTGGGCCATATGCCGCTGAGAATTTCCTCCACCCCTTACCATGCAGTAGAGGGGGCTAAGCAGTGGCCGCAGCAGCAGCAACAGGGTGGCCTCCATCCCTACTGAGAAGGGGTTCTGAGCTTCTGCCCCTAGACTTGTTCTAAGAAATACAATGTAAGAACAGTGACAGTATCAGGTCTGGAGTCCTACAAGCAGTACACACTAGACAACTCACCTGTTTTCCCCCAATGTTCTCTAACTGCGCTTTGACAGGACCCATCCACCCCTAACCTATACCCTTTCCTGAAGAATGCTGTCCCTTCCTAGCCATCTTTCCATCATCCCATTTACTGTGAAAGGCCACAAGCCTGTCCCCAGGCATCTTGATTCCACCTTAATTGTTGCTACATCTACATTTCTTGGAACTTCTGTCCCTAAGCTCCCCAGTACACTGAAGAGAGTGCTCTCTGACTTTATTTACATTGAGATCTCTAAGTCTTTATATACTTCTCTTCCAAAATAAAAATATTTCCAATAAAAATATTAAAATTGTTTACAAAAAATACATGTGATTCTATAAAGATTAAAAAGAGACAAAAAGTGAACATATTATTGAGAAATACACATAAAAATTATATAGAGACTATATAAATAATTACCATAAATATCAAGACGTTCATTACTTTTTTAAAAAAGGAAGATTATATCAAGGTTTTCTGGGATGCCAGTGATTTACGGTTACATGAATGCTTGCTTTATATTTATTCCTTTTACTACACATTTAATTTTTTTTTTTTAAGATGTGATTTACTTATTTGAGAGAGAGTGAGAGAGAGCACAAGCAGGGGGTAGGGTAAGAGGGAGAAAGAGACTCCCCCCTTAGCAGGGAGCACAATGCAGGGCTTGATCCTGGGATTCTGGGATCATGACCTACGCTAAAGGCAGACACAACCAACTGAGCCACCCAGGCACCCCTACATTTATGTTTCTATATGATGTTATGTTTTATAATAAGTTTAAAATGGCATGTTTTCTGAAACAACATATTCTAACAGAGAAGGAAAACAGGGTTCCTCTTTTTGCTAACAATTTATTTTCCTGTCTACATTTCTAATTTTTATTGCAATATTTTGATAATTTGATAATAAAGAAATGTTACTAAGCCTAATTCTCCACAATCCTAATTAACAGTGAATTTCACAGGCTTTCCCAATGGCTACAAAAAAGTACCAGCCCATTAAAGAATATAAGAATAGCTATCTTATTAAATCTTTGCTTAGCTCAATGTTGTTTCTGTTACTTTTTCTTCTTTTCAATGAAATGTACGCTTCCTTTCAAAAAAAAATCTAAATTACTTAAAAAAAAACTATGTTTTTATTTTACATTTTTTACAGGCTGCACTCCAAAAACTGTATTATAGCTCATCAGAAAGAAGAAAAACGCTCTTCTTAACACATTTCTGACAATTTTCTAATAATTCTGGGAGCACTTGTGTATGCACACAGTATGAGGTTTCATAATAGGATGGACATAGATATGACACTTGAGGTCCAACCCAATATCACTCTGTGTAAATATTTCACTGTGTGGACTAGAAAACATGATAGCTGGATTATAGGATGGATATACATAGCAAGTTACACTTAAAGTCCACTGAATAAAGTATAGCATAGGGTGATTCATTCAAAATAGATCCAATAATGCCTAATTTAAATTATACTGGAGCTGTTTTAAATATTTCCTTTGGAAAAACAAAAGTATAGGAAATTAAATTACAAAAAATAAGAAGAAGAAGAAGAAGAAGAAGAAACTGACTTCAACTATAAACACTATATGCATACAATTCAGGAAATCCCATCACCTACAAGCATCTTTCAATGTATGTTTAACTTGTAGATGTCACCATACAAGCAGACAATGAAATTTAGAAACAAAACCATCAGCATCTTCACCATACTCCAGATACCAATACAATCACAATGGTATCACTCATTATGATAATAAAGTTGCTTTTATTGTATACTGTTGTTTTTCTATGAATGCACCCTCTTTAGTGGACCCAGCTAACCAGTTATTTGCCCATCTATTAAGTGCCAACTTTAAAAAATTACACTTTGTCCAGCAGGGAGCAGCATTACAACATTCCTAAGACTTAATATGAACATGAAACTGACAGAAGAAAAAGAAGGAAAAAAAAAAACCCAACACTTACCATAGGTCTGTTCTACAATACATTCAATTTTTAGGGCAGTTGCAAGGCTTCCAGAAAAAACATCTAAAGCATGTCTCAAAGTATATATGGGTAATCCACAATTTCAGGATTCCTAAAGCAGGAAATCAAAATTGTATTAGGTAAAGGATTCCCTCAGCCATGTTGAGTTGACTTAGTATACAGTATGACTAAATGTCTCTTAGTTGTTAAGGTATACATTCCTCTTAGTGGGTTGATGGGATTTTGAATCAGCTCTATGATAATACTTTGGAGAAAACAATTAAAAATACCTCAGAATATTAAAGCCCTTTATCCACCAGAAAATATAAGCAGAAGTTAAGTGTGTAATATATCAAACTAGAGAGAACTGTGGTCAAGGACTTAAAGGAGTTGGTAAGTCAAACATGTACAGTTCTAATATATCAAACTCTAAACAATTTTTTTAAAAGATTTTTATTTATTTATTTGACAGACAGAGATCACAAGTAGGCAGAGAGGCAGGCAGAGAGAAAGGGGGAAGCAGGCTTCCCACTGAGCAGAGAGCCTGACGCGGGGCTCAATCCCAGGACCCTGGGATCACGACCTGAGCCGAAGGCAGAGGCTTTAACCCACTGAGCCACCCAGGTGCCCCCAAACTCTAAACAATTTGCAAGTAAAAGGATATAACGTCATTTCTACATGTCCGCATGAATACTTGAATTTTAACAATGAAAAGGTAGCAGAGAAGTAGTGTATAATGCAGATCTGTTAAGACTGATTAGTCAAACATTTACTGAATGCAAGTAATGCACATGATATTGCAGAAAAACTGTGATGAGTTAAAATGTGACAAAAGAAAAACAAACTATGTTTGAAACTATCTTGGATGTCAAAACTGCCTCCTAGTCAACTAAAATATCTCCATGTTCATTCTTATGACTGAAAAAAATTTTTTTCCGACTATAAAATGATCTTTCTGTTACAGAGTAAGTAAGTCATGGGGATATAATATATAGCATAGAGAAAATAGTCAAAAACATTGCAATAACTTTGGTGACAGATAACTAGACTTACCATTTCATAATGCATAAAATATCAAATTACTATGGTGTATACCTGAAACTAATAGGATACTGTATGTCAATTTTACTTCAAAATATTTATTTCCACTTTTATTTGAGATGTTAAACAGTTTGCTTCATATGTATTCACATGCAACATTTCAGTGTCTACACTGAAAACTAAAATTTTGCCATTAAAAGATAACATGAATATTCATCTTGAAATATACATGATTACATATAATTTACATAATGCACATGATCAAATCAATATATTATATATGAATATATTTATTTGAAATTTAATGAATAATATGTAAAATGGTTCCACTATTTTTTTTTTGCAAAATAATATGAAAAGCTTGATTTGAGTATACGATAGCAAGACTACAGTGATTCTCTAACAATTACTGTTAATTTCAATGAAGTCAAAAGAAACTGATGTATTAATCTTCTACCCTTTAACATTACATTATTCACAGCATTCTTTTTTTTTTTTTAAAGATTTTATTTATTTATTTGACAGACAGAGATCAAAAGCAGGCAGAGAGGCACGTGGTGGGGTGGGGAGGAAGCAGGCTCCCCGCCGAGCAGAGAACCCGATGCGGGGCTCGATCCCAGGACCCTGAGATCATGACCTGAGCGGAAGGCAGAGGCTTTAACCCACTGAGCCACCCAGGCGCCCCCACAGCATTATTTCTTATACTTTGCCCTCCTTAAAGTCTTTCTCTTATCCTATTTCTTGCTTTTGCTTTTGTACATTTCACTTTCTGTGATACTTATTTCTACCAGTCTATCTTCCCTCTTTCTAATATATTTGTTTCAATCTCAATTTTTGTTTTACTCAAACTCCTCCCTCTATGATCCTATCGTCTTTTTCTCTTTTATGTCAGGACCCTTAAAAGTGAGTTTTTTCTGCAACACTCTGCTTAAATATACTCTTTCCCCATTTATAGGCACTGTCCTTGCTCTGAACAATCTAACCTGACTGGAAACTCAATAAACTTATATTGCTGCTATTTATTAAAATATTCTTTCTCTGATTTAAGTATTTGAAGAACTCACTAAACATTTTAGAGTCAATCTTGAAACTCAAAAACTCAAGAAAATTTAACCTCACACACTCAGTCCAAACAATTTGAGACCACTGTTCTAATAAAGAGGTGATTTAGGATCTCACCATACCCATATGAATAAATACTGAGTAACAAACTTCTTAAAGTCAACAGAACTTTAGAGCTTTTTATTGATGTGTGTACATGCACATATGCACACTATCATTAAAAAGCAAAGATATATGAAATAAACCCTTACTTCTAATATAGATTGTCAAGTCTGAAAAGAAGAGTGATTTCCCTATTCAGGACTCTAATATGAATATTAACATTAATGATATTAGTATAGTAAAAAATAATCTCATAATAAAATATCACATACAAATATTGATTTTTAAAAATTATGAATAGATTATAATACATTTATAATATAATCACTTTAAAAGAGACTATAGTGAGTTGGGTAGTGTTCCTCCCTCCCCTCTGAATTCATAGCCACCAAAAATTTCAGAATGTGACTTTATTGGGATGTAGGGTTTCTGCAGAAAAAATTACAGTAAAAATCAATATAAGATCATAATAGATTAGGGTAGGCCCTAAATCCAATGAGCATGTCCTTATAGGAGATGGAAAAGGACATACAGAGACATAGAGAAAGACAATAAAAATGGAGGCAGAAGTTGGAATTATGCTGTCACAAGCCAAGGCACAACAGCAGCCACAGAAGCTAGAAGCAGCAAAGAAGCATTCTCCCATTGAGGCTTTGGAACAAACATGGCTCTGCTGACACCTTAATTTTGAACTTCTGGTTTCCAAAACTGACCAAGTAAAAATTTCTGTTGTTTTAAGCCACTAAGTTTGTAGTAATTCGTTATGGAAATCCTAGGAAATTAATCCAGATTTTGGTACTGGGAAGTGGAATGTTGCTCGAACACACACCTAAACATAAAAAAAAAAAAAAAAAAAAAAAATTGAAGACTGTTGGCAGATTGACTTGAAGAGGCTGCTGGAAGAAACAGACATATTAAGGAGATTCTGGTAAAGGTTTCGAAGGTAGTAGACAGAATGGCAGAGAAACCTATCATCTTAGAGAATACATATATTGTCAGAATCAGAATGTTGTAGAAATATGAGTGTTAACGGGGCTTCTGGTAAAGTCTCAAGGAAATGAGGGACATGTTATTGAATGCTAGAGGGAAAACAATCCTCATTATAAAGTAGCAGAAAACTTGGGCTGAAATGTGCTCTACCCTTGAGTGAAAAGCAGTACTTGTAAGCAACGAATTTGTATATTTAGCTGAGGAGATTTCCAAGAGAAGTGTTAAAGGTGTGTACTGGTTTCTCCTTTCTGCTTATTGTAAAATGCAAGAGAAACAGATAAATCGAGGAAGGAACTATTAAGCAAAAAATCAGCACCAGAAAACTTGGGACAATTCTCAGTCTACCTAGACTGCAAAAGATGCCAACATCACAAATCAGTAGGAAAATACAAACCAAAACCATAGTCAGATACCACTTCAAACTCAATAGGATAACTATTATTCAAAAAACAGAAAACAACAAAAGTTGCTGAGCATAGAGAGAAACTGGAACCCCTGTGCATTATTAATGAGAATGCAAAATGGATCAGCTACTGCGGAAAACACTCCCACAGTTCCTCACAAAGTTAAAGGCAGATTTATCATATGATCCAGCAATTACATTCCTGGATCCCAAATCCACTACTTCCACCTTAGACAGGTATATATCTAAAGGAATTGATAGCAAAGACTCTAACAGATACTTGTACAAGTGTCTTATCAAAAAATGTATGGATCGGGATTCCTGAAAGGCTTAGTCGGTTGAGCATCCAACTCTTGTTTTCAGCTCAGGTCATGATCTCATGGGTGGTTAGACTGAGCACTGTAAGGTTTTACAGGCGAGATAAACACGACACCAGGGGAGGTAGGCGCAAGGCAAGATTTATTAAAGGCGCCCTCAGGCAAGGTTCCGTGACTCCAGAGAGGAGAGTCGGGGAAGTCGCGCTGGGAGGGGGTCGAGTGGGTCTTTTATCTGGGTTAAGAGAGGGAATAGATTCACAGCCATATAAGGTATGGTATTCGGGGACTGGAGGGTTGGGGGAGTCCTGATGTTCCAGTTTCTTGCACAGGTATCGGGTTACTTGTGGAGACATGACCTGGGCATACATCCTTATGGCAGGAGAGTCAAGGGTTAGGAATAGCTGGCGAGGGTGGGGGGGGGGTTGGAAGATGGCGGCCGGTCGGTCATTTCTATTGTTTCTCCTGCATTCCCGGAGCCGCCGATGCAACAAGCATCATGGCAGGTTCTGCTCAGTGTGCAGTCTGCTTGGGATTCCTTTACTCTGCCTCTCCCCCGTTCTCTCTCAAAAATAAATAAATAAATCTTTAAGAAAGAAAATGTATGGATAAACAAAATGTGCTATATACGAACAACAAAATATTAATTAACCACAAAAAGAAATGAAGTTTTGGTGCATGATGTAAGATGGATGAACTCTAAAAAAAGCTATGCTAAGTGAAAAACATTATGCAAACACTAACAAAGAACAAATACATGATTCCATTTATATGAGGTATCTAGATAGGCAAACTCGTAATGATAGAAAGTAGAATAAAAGTTACTAGAGGCCAGGTAATGGAAGAATGGGGAGCTATTGCTCAACAGGGAAATTGTTTGGGATGATGAAAAAGTTCTGAAAACAGGTAGTAGCAAAGTTTATAAAACATTGTAAATATACCTAATGGCACTGAATTGTACACTTAGAAATAATCAAAATAGTAAATTTTACCACAAAAAGGTTTTCCTTAAAAAGCGGGAGGGGGGGGGCTCAAGATCTTGAGCCACCTAAGAGGTTTGACATAACTACTTCAATTAGAGAATCATGACAACTTACTGATAAGGTCTAAAATGAATACATTCCAAAGCTTAGGGAGGGAAAATGATCATCACATGATAGTAATTCGTTAATTCCATATGAATTCATTTAGGAAATCTTAATAGAAAAAGGAAATATGATTTGCTTTATTTTTAAAACAAATTTAACCTCAGAATACAACTAAAAACTTATTTTCAAATACTTCATTATGAAAAATGATAAAATTACACAGGCATACCTCAGAGTTACTGCAGGTTCAGTTCCAAACCACCACAATAAAGCAAGTTTCACAATAAGGTGACTCAAATTAATTTTTGGATTTTCCAGGGCATATAAAAGTTACATTTACATTATACTGTAGTCTATTAAGTATGCAACAGATGTCTAAAAAACATACAAACCTTAACTTAAAAATAAAGTTTATTGCTAAAAAATGCTAACCATCATCTGAGCTTTTGGTGAGCTGTAATAGTTTTGCTGGTGGAGTGTGCTGCATCAGTGTTGATCAGGGTGCTGTTTGTTGAAGGCTGGGGTGGCTATGGCAATTTCCTTAAGCAACACAATGAAGTCTGCCACATAGCTTGATTATTCCTTTCATGAATGATTCCTCTGTAGCATGCAATACCACTTGATAGCATTTTACCCACAGTAGAACTTGCAAAATTAGAGTTAATCCTTTTCTGCCACTGCTTTATAAGCTAAGTTTGCGTAACTTTCTAAATCCTATTGTCATTTTAACAATCTTCACAGCATATCCACCAAAAGTAGATTCCATCTCAAGAAGCCACTTTCTTTGTTCATTCATAAGAAGAAACTCCTCATCCATTCAGGTTTTATCATGACATTGCAGCAATTTGGTCCTGTCTTCAGGCTCCACTTCTAATTCTAGTTCTCTTGCTATTTCCACCACATCTGTAGTTACTTCCTCCACTGAAGGTCTGAAACCCTAAGTCAACCACGAGCATTGGAATCAACTTCTTCAAACCCTTGTTAATGACATTCTGACCTGTTACCATGAATCATGAATATTCTTAATGGCATCCAGAATGTTGAACCCTTTCCAGAAGGCTTTCAGTTTACTTTGCCCAGATCCATCAGAAGAATCACTATCACAGTTACAGCCTTATGAAATGTATTTCTTAAATAATAAGACTTGAAAGTTGAAATTAGCCCTTAATCCATGGGCTGCAGAATGGATGCTGTGTTAGCAGGCATGAAAGCAATGTCATTGCACATCTCTATAAGAGCTCTTGGGTGACCAGATACATCATCAATGAGCAGTGACACTTTGAAAGGAATCTTTTTTTGTGGGAAGTTTCAACTGTGAACTTAAAATATTCAGTAAACTATGCTGTAGATAGATGTGCTGTCATCCAGGGCTTGTTCACTTTACAGAGCACAGGTAAAAGAGACATAACATAATTCTTAAAGCCCCTAGGATTTTTCAGAATGATAAATAAGCATTTGGCTTCAAGTCACCGACTGTATTAGCCCCTAAAATATTAGAAGCTTTGAAACCAGACATTGACTTCCTCTACCTATGAAAGTCCTAAATGATATCTTCTTACAATAAAAGGCTACTTCATCGATGTCTACATTGAAAATCTGTATTTTACCTTAGCCACCATTGTTAATGATCTTAGCTAGATCTTCTGTAATACTTGCTGCTTCACCATGTACTTTTATGTTATAAAAACAGCTTCATTCTTCAAACCTCATGAACCAACCTCTCCTGGCTTCAAACCTTTCTTCTGCAGCTTCCTCATCTCCCTCAGCCTTCACAGAATTGGAGAGAATTAGGGCCTTGCTCTGGATTACACTTTAGCTTAAAAAATGTTGAGGTTTTTTAATCTTCTATCCAAACCACTAAAACTTTCTCCATGTCAGCAATGAGGCTGTTTCACTATCTTGCCATTTGTGTGCTCATTGGAGTAGCCTTTTTAATTTCTAAGAATTTTCCTTTGCAATCACAACTTGGCTAACTGTTTGGCACAAAAGACCTTTCAGTATATCTTGGCTTTCAACATGCCTCCCCCACTAAGCTTAATCATATCTGCTTTTGATTTAAAGTGAGAGATGTGGGACTCTTCCTATCACCTGAACACTTAGAGGCTACTGTCAGGTTATTCACTGGCCTAATTTCATGCCTTAGAGAATAGGGAGGCCCAAGGAGATGCAGAGAGATGGAAAATGACTGGGAGCAAGCAAAACACACATATTTATTGGTTAAATTCATTGTCCTAGGGGTGCCCGGGGGGCTCAGATGGTTAAGCGTCTGCCTTGGCTCGGGTCATGATCTCCAGATCCTGGGACTGAGCCCTATGTCAGGCCCCCAGCTCAGTGGGGAGTCTGCTTCTCCCTCTCCCTCTGTCTCTCCCCCTGGTTGTGCCCTCTCTGCCTTTCTCTATCTCTCTCTCAAATGAATAAATAAGATTAAAAAAATAAATTTACTGTCTTATATGGGCACAGTTTGTGGTGTCCCAAAACAATTACAGTAGTAACATCAAAGATCACTGATCACGGATCACCATAGCAAATGATAATGAAAAAGGTTAAAATATTGCGAGAACTACCAAAATGTGACACAGAGACATGAAGCAAGCAAATGCTGTTGGAAAATGGTGCCAGTAGACTTTCTTTCTCAATGCTGGGTTGCCACAAACCTTCAATTTATAATAAATGCATTGTCTGTGAAGTACAATAAAGCAAGGTAAAGGAAAACAAGGTATGACTAAAATACAAAATGACCTCTAACTTTTTTTAAAAACTTTCCATTTGGGGAATGAAAAAACATAAAAAGTAAAAACGTGACATTAAAAGTCTAAAGATTTTTTTTTGAGAGAGAGAGAGCATGGGAAAAGAGCAGAGGGAGGGAGAGAGGAAATCTTAAACAGGCTCCATGCCCAGCATTGAGGCCTCAATCCCACAACCCCGATCGTGATCTGAGCCAAAATCCAGAGTCGGATACTTAACCAACTGAGACACCCAGATACAACATCCATGTATTACCTTATTGTTCTGTAGATTACCAGCATAGACAGTCTTGATTGGGTTCTCTGCTCAGGGTATCACAAAACCAAAAATCAGGATATCAGGCCTGGGGAGGAATCCACTACCAACCTTTCTAGGTTGATGGCAGAATCCTGTTCTTTGCAGCTGAGAAATGGTCTAAGGTTCCCTCTTCGTATTTGCTGTCAGCCAAGAGCATCTCTCATCTCCTTAAGGAGTTCTGCATTCCTTTTTCCATGGTCCTTGCATATTCAGACTCAGCATGTCACATTCTTCAAGTATTTTAACTTTCTCTTCTTTACCCGCTAGAGAATACTTTCTTTCTTTTTTCTTTTTCTTTTTTTTTGAAAGTCTCATGATTAGTTCAGACTCACATGGTCAGTCTCCCCATCTTTAGGTCAACTGCACCATATGACAACATAATTGGGGAAGTGATATCTAATCATGTTCACATGTCCCAGGGCTTAGGATGGATCATCGTTGGGAGGCCATATTCAATAAAATTCTAAAGATTTCTAAAAGCAAATAGTTTTAAATTATTAAAGATCTTGTTTCAGTGCCAGACAATCCTAAAACAGTTTTTTAACCTTAATTGAAATTAAAATTTCCATGCTCTGGAGAAACAAAGGGTCTAATTTCCCTTTCACCAGATTAACATAGGTCTTAGGAAACTCAGAATCTTTGGTCTCTGGGTTAGATATGTTGAACTTACTATCCCAGTTTTTCATATCACATTTTCTCAACATCCTGGTCACTCTTACCAGCAAAGGAAACGGGCTTCATTTCTTATGCTAATATCCATAAACTGGCAAAATAAAGGGCTATCTTTAGGAGGATACTGAGTTCCAATCCAGGTGCAACTAGTAAATAAGGGCATGGGTTTTCATCTCACACAGCTTTAGCCCTGTTGTGAATCCTAGTTCTATCACTTATTAGCAATGTGACTATGATGACTAATTTTATGTGTCAACTAGGCCATGGGATACCAAGAAATTTGGTCAAACACTATTCTGAGTGTTCCTGTGATGGCATTTCTGGGATAGATTAACAGATCATTAGACCCAGTACAGCAGATTGCCTTCCCTAATGTGAGTGTGCAGCATCCAATCCACTGAAGGCCCAAATAGAATAAAAGGCTGATCCTCAGGCCAGTACAAGGGAGTG
The DNA here is from genome assembly GCF_963455335.1 of Martes martes. NCBI lineage: Eukaryota > Metazoa > Chordata > Mammalia > Carnivora > Mustelidae > Martes > Martes martes. The sequence goes on along the minus strand of NC_137898.1, from coordinate 31,961,839 downwards.
AAAAGCATCAACATACTAGATGTTTTAAAGAATTTTCATAAGATAGGACATATGAAATCATAATGATAGGTTAGGGTGGAAATGGCAGAGTTGAGTAGTTGTGAAAGAGGTAGTAAGGCCAACAAAATGTAAAATATTTACTATCTGGTCTCTGAAAAAGTATCCTGACCCCCGGCCAACCACACACACAGGAGAATGTTTCAGGAAGATAGAGGACTTTTATTCTTGTGACTCCAAAGGGTTGTGGGCTGAATCAATAGTTATGGAGGCTAACCTACTTAAAAAAGGTAAAAACTGTCTGCGAGGAACTTGGGCTCCAAGTATGGTGGCTAGATACCTAGGATAGGATCCTCCTTATCTGGCTATTAGAGAAGGGCCTGGTCTATCTCTTACCTACTCTAACCAAAGCACACCAATAAGTAAATTCTATCCACTGACAAAAAAAAAAAAAACCTCTCCATCAGTATTCTTTTCCATTTAGGGTAAAGATTTGCTAGGGAAACAAAAGAGAAAAGCAACTCCAGTAATCTTTATTATTTAACTGGTCATATATCAACATGAATGGACAACCAAGGATCACCAACATTTAAGGAAACTACAGAATGAAAAAGAAGGCCCATGATGAAAAATAATTTAGCAACTCTAGAGAAAACAGAGGTAATTCAAAGAGGTTAGAAAAAAGAATAAGAGGGACACCTGGGTGGCTCAGTTGGTTGAGCGGCTGCCTTCAGCTCTGGTCATGATCCCAGGACGCTGGGATCGAGTCCCACATCGGGCTCCTTGCTCAGCAGGGAGCCTGCTTCTCCCTCTGCCTCTGCCTGCCACTCTGTCTGCCTGTGCTCACTCTCTCTGACAAATAAATAAATAAAATCTTAAAAAAAAAAGAAAGAAAAAAGAAAAATAATTTTATTTAATATCTTCGGAGAAACTGCGTAAGATATTGCACCTATAAAACAAGAAGTATATGAAAGAGTAGGATTAAAAGAACAGAGAGTAGACTTTCAAGAAATTTAAAATAGAAATTTTGTCTACTACCACTTCCCCCCACATATAGAAAAACTTGAAAAGTTGAAGAAATACAGAGTAATAACCCGTGTGGGTAATCATCGCTCTAAAATAGTGCAGGAAAAGGGACTCCTCTCTCCCCTCCAACACACACACACACACACACACACACACACACACACAGAAAAACAATGGAAAGGACCCAGACAATACAGAGCTGGAGAAGGAAAATATATATATTCCTAGAAATATCTTTGATCTAGAGTACAGGTTGTCAAACTAGGGCCCATGAGCCAAATTCTACCAGCACTATTTTCACAAATAAGGTTTTACTGTAACACAGAATACTTATTTGTTTACATGTTGTCTGAGGCTGCCTTGTAGTAACTACAACAGTAAAGTTAAATAGTTGCAACGGGGACCATATGGTCTGCAAAGCCTAAAATATTTATCATTTGGTCTTCTACAGAAAAATTTGTCAAATCTTGATCTAGAGCTATGCTGTCCAACAGAGTAACAGCTAGCCAAATGTAGTGTTGAAATTTCAATAATAAAATTAAAAATTCAGTTCCTCAGTCATGTCAGCTACATTGCAAGTACCCAATAGCCATATGTGTGCAATGGTTATTGTGCGGGATGATGAAGATATGGGACATTTCCAATAATACAGGAAATTCTACTGGACAGGGTTTGTTTGGAAATTACCATAATAGATTACTAGAACTGTATTTTAATTACTGCTTTAAAAAGTACTGTAGTGAAAAACAAAAAAATAGGAAGAGAAGCAGGAAGATAATATTCAGAAAAAAACAAACTGGTAATGTTGGAAATGGAAAGAATTTATGCATAAATCTAAGATGTCATTCTACAACAATAGCTTTAAACTAGGCTTTTTAAAAATAATGCTTCAAAGTTACTCAGAGAAAAAAACTTAGAGAAAATCCAAAGATACAGAATTATAAATGAGTAAATATGATCAAAAATATGGAAGAGATTACAAAGAATTCAATGTAGGGAATGCGATTAATTAATGCTATCAAAACTGTAAATAATAAAGTGTTTCCTAAGAAAATATAATTCAAAGAAAGAAGAAATAATTATATGGAACACGAAGAAAAGGTTTTAAGAAGTCATATAATACATGGCTCCAATTTAGTTCTGAGTTAACAAGGAAAATGTTTGCTCCATTTTTAATTTTCATCTTATACTGCAAGAAACTTCATATCCAGTATATAAAGTATAAACATACTTCACATCCAGACTCTTAAACTAGAAAACAGCAATCCAAAATAATGTATTTCCCTCTCTTAACACTATTCATTGTACCAAGAATTATATATTTCTTTACAGGGGAGCTTCACCAGCCTGTGTGACATTCCATGCAAAATCAGAGGTAAGGTGCTTCAAATGGAATGGTTTTAAATATGCAGCCTTTCCCTGGACTTCCATAATTATTCATACTGAAGGTGAATTGATCACATCTCATCAGAAATATACATGATAATCAGAACAACACACAGGCTTAGATTAGCACAACATCTATATCCTTAGAGAGTCCTCAAGTTGATACATGAAAGGAGCACTTAATACCAGTCAGCAGTCGTTCAATTCCTTACTTGGGCCACAAAAATAAAGAATAGTCCCAGTTAGGGAAATATACCAATACTGGGCCATTCTAGCTCCGGAATTTCTTTTCCTTTTATCACTAAAAAATTTTAGTGTTCTAGTGTTTACCACTAAAAATGTCTTATAGATACATTTACTTAATAAGTCTCCTTCAGCCAAAACACCTTTTGACACATTTACCCTATTACACTGAAGACTTGAGTATACGATAGATTTTTTAATTTTAATTTTAAACTTCCAAGTTTTCTATTTATATTTAAACATCCACTAAAATTAGGATGAACATAAATACTCATGTGCCCTGGACAGCCCCAGATTATACCTGCTTTCCTGGCATCCAATGTAATTAGTTATTTCAGCATTCTTAGAATGTCCTAAAAAATTCATAGGTCAGTGAAGAAATCAAAACAAAAAATAGAAAATATTTTGAAGTAAATCTTGATGAAAATACAAAATGTTAAAAACTGTACAATGTAGCTAGAGCAGTATTTAGAGAAATTACACCCTTAACTATAAAACAGTATATTAAAAAAGGAAGAAAATCAATGAATTAAATTTTTATCACAAAGGAGAAAAACCAAAATCTCAGCCAATCAAAACTAGTGAATGTAGAGGTGGAAAAAAAAAAATAAGGAGCAGTAATTGGCAAAGAAAAAGCAAATATAAAAGAAAATTTTAAAGACAAACTCTGGGTCTTTAGAAAAATAAAAATGAAAAATCCCTAGCAAACCTAACAATGAAAAAAAAGAAAAAGAAACACAAATAATATCAATAATTACAGTCATTAAAAAGGTAGTAAAAGCTGCTTCTAGTACAGTGAAGTAAGCTCACAACAAACTCTCCCATAGATAACAATAATAAACTCAAGACAAAATACAAAAAACAATTATGTGAAGGCTCTACAGATTGAACAGAAGCAAAGAGATTTTGCTGAAGAGTCAAGGTTGTAATAAGAAAAAAAAGACAAAGATTGCCAAAGGTTTCTTATTTTTACTGATTTAGCTTTAGCTTGAGCACAGAGCAATACAGGGAGTTAAAACAAAGAAACAAAAGTCATCCTTCTGAAAAACCTAAAGAATCACAAACTAACCAAAGGAATGGAGAGTTCAGAAAGCCATCTACCTAATCAGTGTCACTTTACTTACTGAAAGAGTAATGATTCCATATAGCAAGGAAAGAAGTATCTTTTCAATAAATGGTGGTAGGTCAATACGCTATCTATACAGGAAGAACAAATCCATCTTCACCCTTGTCTCACACGAAAGGGGAAAAAAAATCAATTCCAACGGAATGCATGTTCAAATATTTAAAAGCAAACCTCAGGACTTTTAGAAGAAAATACTGAGATCATCTTTGGAATCTTGGAGTAGGCAAACTTAGCCATAAAGCAAAAAATTGATACATTAGAATTTATTCTGACTAAAAGTGGAAAAACTAAGAATATAAAAAAGTGAGGTGCACCTAGCTGGCTCAGTTGGTGGAACATGCAACTCTTAATCTCAGGTTTGTAAATTCAAGCTGGTGTAGAGATTACTTAAAAAAAATTTTTCTTTAAAGAATATGAGTTGGGTGTAGAGATTACTTAAAAAATTTTTTTCTTTAAAGAATATGAAAAGGCAAGTCACAGACTAAATAAAGATATTTGTAACACACTTACTCCAAACTGGACGTTTACCCAAAATATAAAAAGAACATCTAAAAATCTAAAAAATCCAACAATCCAACTTTTTAAAAAATCAGCAAAGACACAGACTCCTCACAAGAGTTTTATCTAAATGGCCAATAAGCATATGAACAGGTACTCAACTTCATCAGTCCAAACCCAAATGACAATGTCATATCACAATCCCTTCAGAAAGGCTAAAGTAAAAAGAAAACATTTAGTGCTGGTAAGGATGACAGGCAACCGAAATTCTCAAACATTCCTGGTTAGAGTGTAAATTGGTACAACCATGTAAGAAAGATATTTGGCCACAAATAGTAAGCTAGCCAAATCCCTTTCAAAGCAGAATGGATAATGAATTGTGATATATTTACACAATACTATAAAGCAGCAAATAATCCATATCTGTACACATTAATACCAATCATTTCACAAATATAATGAGCAAAAGAAGTCAAATACAAGAGTAAACAGTGTATGACTTCATCTACATAAAGCACAGAAACAGGTAAAGCAAATCAGGACTTTGATTTCTCTTTGTGAGTGTACTAAAAGAAAGCAAACCCCATGGGGTCCAAGAACTCCCTCTGTACAGGCATAACCTTGCCATTTATTCATTCAATCATGGTGCCAGAACACCATCAGACCCTACAGTAAGCCCTCACAACATCTCTGTTAATATGGTTCCCCTTCATAGTCACAATGGTAAACAGACTCTAGGTCTCAAAAAGCCACTGAAAGACCAATTGGAGAGGTGCCCATTTCAGTCATGAGATGCTAATTGCTTAACAATACCAATATGGTTTTTGGTATACCTTACGTAGGTTGCTGCAGTCTTTCAGTTGTATTTAGACTTCTCAGAATTCAACTTGTTGGAACCCTTATGAAAATGGTCCCACTAGGTGGCAATAAAGGTGATATACATGTTGCTTATGGAACCCTCAGACTTAAATTTTATACAGCTAATTCCACATTAAAGCAGTTTTAGAGTTACAATAAAATTGAAAGGTACAGAAAATCCTATACACTTCTGACCCCACAAATGTATAGCCTCCACTATTATCCATATTATCCATGTCACTCACCAGAACACTTTTTTTTTTTTTTTTTTTTTTTTTAAACCAAGGATGAACCTATATTGACACATCACAATCACCCAAAGTCCACAGCTGATGTTAGGATTCACTTTTGGTGCTGTATATTCTATGGGTTTAGACTAAAGTATAATGACATATCCATCATACATACAGAACATTTTCACTGCCCTAAAAACCCTCTGTGCTCTGCTTATTCATCTTCTCCCTCAAATACCTTTGGCAACCATTGGTCTTTTTATTGTCTCCACAGTTTTGACCTTTCCAGAATTCCACAGAGTTGTAATCGGTATTCAGTTTTTTCTAATTGATTTCTTTCACTCAGTAATTTGCATTTAAGCTTCCTCCATGTCTTTTCATAGCTGGATAGCTCATTTGATTTTAGCACTGAATAATATACCATTGCCCACACTTTATTTATCCATTCACTTACTGAGGGATATCTTGGTTACTTCCAAGTTTTGGTTATTATGAATAGAGTTGCTATACACATCCATGTGCAAGTCTTTATGTGGATGTTTTCAACTCCTTTGGGTAAATGTATAAGAGTATGACTGCTGGAGGATATGGTAAGAGCATGTTTAGTTTTGTCAGAAATCTCCAAACTGTCTTCCCAAGTGGCTGTACCATTTTGCATTTTCATCAGCAATGTATGAAAGTTCCTGTTGTTCCACATTCTCATTAGCATTTAGTGTTGTCAGTGTTTCAGGTTTTGGCCACTCTAGTAGGTGTGCAGCAGTATCTCAATGTTGTTTAAATTTGCATTTCTCAGTTGACATATAATGTGAAGCATGCTTTCATTTGCTTTTTGCCATCTGTATGTCTTCTTTGGTCAAATATCTGTCAAGGTATTTGGCCCACTTTTAAATCAGGTTGTTTATTTTGAGTTTTAAAGAGCTCTTGGTATATTCTGGATAACAATATTTTATCAGCTATAACATTTGCAAATATTTTCTCCCAGTATATGCCTTTTCTTCTCATTCTCTTGACATTCTCACAGAGCAAGAGTTTTTAATTTTGATGAAGTCAAGCTAATCAACTATTTTTTTCATGGATCATATCTTTGGTATTGTATCTAAAAAAGCATCAGATACCCAAGGTACTCTAGGTTTTCTCCTATGTTATCTCCTAGGAGTTTTACAGTTTTGCATTTTATGTTTAGATACGTGGTGCACTAGAGTTAATTTCTGTGAAGAATGTAAAGTCTGTGCCTAGATTCTCTTTTTTCTCTCTTTGCTATGTGTATGTTGTTCCAGCACCATTTGCTAAAAAGACTGACTTTGTTTCATTGTGTTGCCTTCACTCATCTGTCAAAGGTCAGTAGATAATATTTATGTGAGTCTATTTCTGAGTACTCTATTCTGTTCCACTGATCTATTTGTCTACTCTTTTACCAGTATCACACCGTCTTAATTACTGTGGCTTTAAGTTAAGTCTTGAAGTCACGTAGTTTCAGTTCTCCAACTTTGTTCTTCTCCTTCAATATTGTGTTTGCTATTCTGGGTCTTTTGCCTCTCCATATAAACTTCAAAATCAGCTTGTCAATATTCATAAAATAGCTTCCTGGGATTTTGACTGGGCTGGCATATGAATCTATAGATCAATTTGGGAAGACTGACATCTTGACACTCAGTCTCCTATCCATAAACATGGGATATCTTTCCACTTACTTAGTTTTTCTTTGGTTTTATTCATCATAATTTTGTAGTTTTCCTAATATAGATCTTGTACATATCTTTTTTAGATTTATGCCTAAATATTTAATTTTTGGGGATACTAATGTAAATGACATTGTGTTTTTAATTTCCAATTCCACTCACTCATTGTTGATACACAGGAGCTGATTTTTCTTTCATTCCTTTTTCTTTTTTTTTTTTTCTTTTCTGAGAGAGAGAGGGAGCATGTGTGCGAACATGTGGGGCAGGAATGGCAGAGGGAGAGGGAAGAGAGAGAATCTTAATGCAGGGCTCAATCTCACAATCCTGAGATCACGAACTGAGCCAGAATCAAGAATCAGACACTTAACCAGCTGAGCCACCCAGATGCCATGGAGCTGATTTCATTTAGATAGCAAGGAGAGATGGCTTCACTGAGAATGTGTAGGTTGAAGCGAGATTTGAAGGATAAGTAGAAGCTAACTCGTGGCCTTTTGGAGGAAGAGAACAGGACAGAGTAAGTAAATGCTAGAGAACAGGAGAATGAATAAATGCTAGAATGCAGAGAGTAAGGAAATTTACAGAGTGATGTGGCTAGAGAGACAAATGGAGGGAACTACATGCCAGTGCTTAGTAAGTACTGTTTTTATATTATCAGACCTCTATTCTGAAAGGATTGGGATGGCACTTGAATGAAGAATATACTGCAGATGAACTAAGATGAGGGCTATATGTCCCAGAATGGATTAGAAAGCTATTAAGAAGTAAATTCCGTAAGTCTGGGTAATGTAATGGACATGGCAGAATGATGCATGAGAGAGGACCTGAGTGTAGTGAGGTTCCTTGTCTTAGGCAACTAATTCTGCAAAAGGTCCTATCATTTACTAAGATATAAAATGTAAGAGGAAGTTCAGTCTAGGGCATTATGAGTTTGAAGACCCATTAAGAAACTGGTAAAGTAAATACCTTAATTTATATTATTTCGGAAGTCAGAGAAGCGATCTGCACTATACATGTTTGTCATTGACATATAAATGGTAACTGAGGTCCTGGGAGTGGATAAAAGTAAGAACATGGACTAAAAAGACAGAATGGTCGTAAGGACTCCACGATTTAATAGCAGAAAGGAGGGAAAGGAGCATATTTTCATTTATACCCTTTAGCCATTGAATTATCCCCCCAGTCTTTCAAATACTGATCCTTCTCCTGTGCTATGATTTCCATTCCTTCCATCTCATTTAGGTCCTTTTCTTTATCAATTGTCTAGAACTATTTTCCAGTGCCTTATTTTCTCTCTTTAACAACAAAACTCCTCCCTTAAATGTTTGTCATCTCCCTCTATCCCCCTTCATAGCAAAGTGTTCTAAAATGTAAAATGGTCTACTTTTATGGAATATTCAACTTCATTTGCCATTCAATTCTAAATACATTATTTGACTTTTCAGTTTACTACTCCATCAAATCTTCCTTTAACAAAGCCTGTAAAACATTAATACTAAATCAAATAAACATTTCCAATTCTTATTTTACCTTCTTTTTCTCTGCCCTCGTTTTAAATGTCATGCTCCCCAAAGTTTATTCTTGGTCCTTTTTTCTTCTCAAAGTATACATTTCCTTGGTGAGTTTATTCATCCCTTGGGGTAAACTCCCACCATGTGCTAACTAATTTCAAATTTATGTGTTTCATCTAGAGATCCCTTTCTCACATGGCCCAGTGTGTATTGGGTATCTCTACTTGGATGCTTCCAGGGTACCTCCATTTAAACATATTCAAAACAGATTTTAAAAACTCATTTTATGGGCGCCTGGGTGGCTCAATTGGTTGGGCGACTGCCTTCAGCTCAGGTCATGATCCTGGAGTCACGGGATCAAGTCCCACATCAGGCTCCCAGCTCCATGGGAGTCTGCTTCTCCCTCTGACCTTCTTCTCGCTCATGTCTCTCTCACTGTCATTAATCATTATTAACACCATACCTAAACGTACCCTTTCCACAAATACCTCATTTATTCCAATGTTTTATATTCAACTCTACGTACTGGTAAATTCCAGTATTTGGCATTATTTGCTTTGACAGCAAAAGTTTTGTCTTTGTAAAAAAGATTAAGACAGATTAAATAAATTTATTCTATAATATTACATATATCATATATTGAAGATATAATTTCAAGAATGCCTTGCTGTGCATATATGGCATGATTTCCGAATTACGAAGTTGAACAAATTCTTCAGTTCTAATAATAACATAAACAAAGCACCATATCACCACTTTTAGAAAACTAAAGGATAAAGTAAATGGAGAGGAAACAAGGGAATATGTAGTAAAGAAGCCTATAATCATTCATTATTATTCCAAATTTTTCTGAGCAGCAAAAATATCCAAGAAGTTTACATTTGAAATTAGACTGCTTTGTCCCTTTTTGTTTTGCCCTTCTTAGCACTTATTTACTACAGGAAAAAAATTGGCACATACTGTCCAATGTGTTCACTTTAAGCACTATGCTGTTTTCCATGTGTTAATCTCCCCCAAATGAGAACATTTTTATTTCTATAGATCTAAAGTAACACATTAGGTCTAAGCAGACAGTAAGCACTCAACAGCTATTTACTGCATAATTTAGATTACAAATTTACACTGAGGACAGGTTCTAAATGAAAGCATCTAAATCTTGATCAAGCTTTCCAGTTGATATACTGTTAAACAGTAAGGTGGTTTGTTTTATTTTCTTAAGATTTTACTTTAAATACAAAAACAAAACCACCAGCCACTATTTCACAAGACTACTTGCAGCTTATCAAACAGACGCCACCAAAAAGTTTTAATAAGTCACTGAGATTTGAAACAATTCACTGGAAAGAATTTCAATGAAATTTGGATAGATATATTTTTAATACATCATAGATCACTGTCAAAACCAATAATTCAGTAACACAGGCACAATTTGGGAGTCTTTTTTAGTTTAGACATTTGTCAATCATGAATACCTTTAAAAATCACTTACTCCTCCACCCAGCTCACTTTTGAGAAAAGTTTTAAGTCCAAAGACACAGCTCTAAATGACATGTTTTTTCCACACATAAAATTCCTATTCTAATAAAAAAAGCTCTCAATTCAGAGTTCACAAATCACTAGGAAAATAAAGTACATACACATCTAATACCAGTTTTTTTGGGAAAGAGACCTAAAGTATTTTCTGTTATTTGCAGCTGCCTTAACAGCAAATGACAATTAAATGTGTGAACAAGGTTGTCAGAGTAACACTTGTCATTCACACTACTTAGAGAAACGCGCCCCAAGACTTCCAGAAGCACTAATTAAAATTAACGAAAGCTTCTCAAGGGGACTTGTCAGAGAAGTACATTTTGTCATTTGCTGTTTGAGACAGGAAAACCAAATCTCCTCAAAGCTCAAGAGTTTTCCCGCTAAAGTCTAAATCCAACCCACCTGCCTGCCACTGGCACTGTCGAACTGAGCCCAGATGCTCAGCAAGCAACTCATTAAGAGTTCCAATTTCTTCACTAAAACACAGCCATTCCGAGAAAAACAAAACAAAACAAAACAAAATAAAACAAAAAAACCTGATGGTAAAGGCGGAATGAATTTTCTCTCCGAAGTCAGAAAAGAAAGGGGCGAGGGAAAATATCTTTCCTCTAAGGACCAGAGAAAGGTGCAAATTCTTACTGGCAGTTACTTGATATACCGCTCCACTAGCCTTTTCTTTTCTTTTCTTTTCTTTTTCATTCTGCGTGAATGAAGACACTCAAAACGAGAAAAACGTTGAATGATATCACCCACCTCTAGCCCCAAAGAACCAAGGAACACTCTCACCCAGGACTCAGGTGGGCCTTTCTCACCTGGGCCCAGCAGAAGTCCGCCGTCCACACGTAGAGCGCACTTTTCAGCAATACTCCTTGCAATTGGTTGACTAGAAGAGAGCTCTCAATTCTATTGGCCACGGGAGCGGTGATAGTGGGCAAGGAGGCGGGTGTTTGGGGCTGGCTCTGACGGGTTTGCTGCTTGAGTTCCGAGAGTTCCTATTGGGTCAACGCGGGAAGTTCCAACATGGCGGCCGCGGCGACCTGCGGCACCGGCGCTGGGAGTACTGGATCTATAGGGGCTGCAGCATGCAAGAACAACGTCACCAGTTTCCAGAGGAAGGGCCCTAGAGCAAGCGGTACCGACAGCGGTTGTTCTCGACTGGTGTCCATCGCGGGCACACGACCGTCGGTGCGGAATGGACAACTGCTGGTATCTACCGGGCTCCCAGCCCTGGACCAGCTCCTAGGTCGGTTCAGAACGGAGATTTGGGCTCAACAGAGGGAATACTTAGGGAGGGCACCTGCCAGGGAAGCCGCCCTAACCTCATATTTATCTCTCACCCCTCAGCCTTCGGACTTGGAAAGGATAGTCCGGTCTGATAGAGATGTAGGGGAGGAAATGTTGTAGGGAGACTCCTAAATGCTGTTACTGCTCCCACTTTGTACTGTGGTTCTGGCCCACCAGCCTTTCTAGGTTACGACGGGATCCCTACATGGTTTTATCTAGAAATACTATCTAGTAAGGGGGAATCATTAATATTTGGAGACGGTTTGGCCTTCAACTCCAGGATCCCCTCCTGGTCTCTGCTCCGTTCTGCCAACCCCAGATAGCTCGTGGTTTCGCCTAACCTACAAAGTTTGTGTCATTGTGAGAGATGGATTTCATTAGAAAATGCTGAAAAAAGTAACTTCCCCACTTTCACCGCCAGGCTGCTTATCTCCTGGTTCTGAATCTTTAAACAAACTGTTGGCTTTAAGAGAATGGATGTTAAACACTTACGTGGGTACAAAGTAGTTAAACCCTGTTGTTGATATCGGTGCTCGTACTAGTAGACTGCGTTAAATATATTTGTATATATTTTTGTTAAATTTTTTCTCTGTATATTTTGCTTCCCAGAGTTAACATTGCGAATATGTTTAAAGTTAATGCACATTTTAATGAGAAAAAGAAATCCAGTCCATAGGCTTTCTTGTATAATCTTTGTAATTTTTCATGAGAAGCCTGCTGAAGAATAGCTTGTTTCATAACTGTTACGTTGGGAAGATTGACCACATTAGATTGCTAGGACAGAGCTGCTGTGTTAATAGAGCTTGTAAATTAGTTGTCTTATCAGAATGTTGCTTCATTAAAATTGGTCTGTGTTTATATTTCATAATCTATATAGTATGTGATCCGTGTCAGTTAAGTCTTGTACATTTTCATAAAATATTACAAATGCCATTGCTTGTTCTTGTACTACACTTGAAATTTCTTTCTGTATTACATTTTCCCCCTCAAGGTACACTCTTCAGATAGGTTTAGTGCAAAGGAAAATTGACAAGGCAAGCAACCTTTGAGAAAGAACACAGCTTCTTTCCTGTTATGTCATGTTCTTAACTGAATCCTGGTTATTTCTACACAAATTTGAGTATTTGCACTTAATTGTCTCAAGTATTGCCTTCCTAAATTGCATGGTACTGAAAACAAATGATCCAAAATATACAGTTAGCAAATATTTATCTCAGTTTTTATTTTCCCTGTTGAGCTTTACGTGGTATCATCCTATACTTGAATTTAAAGACTAGGAACAGCCCTTACCTTTTTTCCCCCCTCCCTAATTCACTGGAGATATGGAACTTTATTCACTTGATCCTGAATCTCTTCAAACAAAAAGGTAAAATTTCTGACATTATACCTTCAGTTTCTTATTAGAATAACAAAATTTGCCTGGCACAGTTCCTGGCACATAGTTGATTCTCATTAAGTTCTTCATTGAAAGAGAACTGTGTAGAAAAACAACAACAACAAAAACCTGGGCAAGAGATTATGAAAGAGGTAGGATGAGTTATGTGTGAGCTCTAGAAGCAGATACAGTGACGTGAACAGAGTCATTAAAGCTAGAGACAGTATAGGCTGATCTTCAGGCTTCAAATTTAGTGTTACTGCACTGTGCTACAGCTGTTTCAAATTTTTGAGAACTCTTTTGAAGTGGCTTTAAGCATTTATCAAACCCAAGACTAATGATTTAAATATGTCTCTTAAAGCACCCACTAAAAAGTTAACCTAAAGCACTATATATAAATATTTTATTTATATTTAAGTGTTTCTACAGTGATATAAACTTGAACTGTAATTTAAAAATCTTCTAGATTTGCTTGCAAGCGACACTAGTATTTGACTGTAAAAAGTTTATGCTAAAAATTGGTGTTCTTTAAGATAATTGAAATAGGTATTAGTTTGGGGATATTTTGAAATATGTTTTGCATGTGTACAGTTAATTCTCAAAGTGCACAGAAGAGGTTGTTATAATAGGAGTTAGTACATTTGGAATAATATGTCCAGAAGTATTTTAGTTGTTGTTAACTTCTTAATGACATTTTTGTATTTTTATTTTTTATTTTGTATGGCTCTGTGGAGCGAATCCGTTACATTTGTTTTTCATTAAAACATTATTTGGAAGTGAAATGTTTGGCTGCTAATGTGTATACACATAAATATAAGTAATTCAGATTATATTGTTACACTAAAATATTTGACTCAGATTGTGACAAGCCTAATATAACCATATTGTGACAAGACACAATGATAGCAGGATGTTATATCAGAATGGTGGAACTATACTGTGACATCGCGACTGTTGCCTAAATATATTCTGTGGTTACTGTGAAACAAGTAAATATTGTATTGTCACTACCATGCAGTGCAGTGATATTTCACTACTGCCACTGTGATGTCAATGTAATTTTAAGCATAGATTCAAAATATATTTAAGTATATTTTTTAATATATTACGCAGGCAAATTGAATGTTGATCATTTGAAGATATGCTAATATTTCCATTTCTACTCCCAAATGCTTTATGAATTTGACAGTTCCCCATATCAGCATCTTTTTAAAAGATGATCTAATCATATCAAAAACTTTTGTTCTCACAACTTAAATTTTGTTAGATATTGATATACATCTCCCAAGTTGGCCACATTGAAATTTTCAATTTCCAAGATTTTTCTAACCCAGCTTCTCTACCCTGTCCTTCCAGGACATTTATGTCATTATATGAGGACACTATATATATATATACATATTTCATTTCCCTTCTCCCAGTAATCACCAAGAAATTTACAGTGGACAAAGGATTCTGGCAGAATTTCTTTCCTTTTTTTTTTTTTTTTTTTTTTCTAGGTCAAAAGGTATAGCTCATCTTAGGATCATATTGTCTAACCTGGGGGAATTCTCTCCCAGGCTCATCCTTCAAAAAGGTACTTTAAGGAGGGGTGATTTCTCAGGTTTGACTGGTTTAATTAATGTGCTGTTTGGAACTTACTCAATTTTGACAATCAGGTGAACGGAAGATAGGGATTTGGGATAAAGAACAGTCCAGGAAGAATACTCCAAAGAAGCTTGACGATAGCTACCATTTTCAATGCAATGTCAAAAAGTAAATAGTGGGCTTATTTCCTTTGCTCCACCGTATCTTAATTAGAATGTGTGATATATGTTGAGTTTGGACTATATATTAAAAATAATCATTTTTATGGTTATAGTAATGGCTGTACATTTAAGGGAAGTGTAGCTTATTCATTTGTATTGATACATAAACTTGTTTCATGTAATTTAATCTATAGAACCATTCTGTTTATAGCTTTTTCTATTTTGTTTCCTATATTTTCCTAGCTAATCATTGTGATAATCAAGAGTTGTCAGGATGTTTCCTACCTCCCAGAGAGAGAAGAAAAAGTAGAACTTGTTAATGAAATGAACTGCAGTTTATTTGAGGCATGGCATTAATTAAATAGTTCAGGACATTGCTGTGAACAAAGGAAGGGATAGGAACTGTTTGTACTTTGCATTTTCCCTAAAATGACCTATAATTTTATACAAAACTATTCCTTTATAGAAAGGACTGCTATAAATCACTGTTGTCTTTTCTGACTTTTATTTCCTTTCCCTTTTACTTCCCCTAACTTTGAAAAAGGAGAGGCCCTTATAAAGTAAGGTATCACTTCTGGGTCGTTATATCCTAATACATTAACTTGACCTTGCTTACCCAAAATTTATAGCTTAACTAGAGATCTGCTTTGGGAAGTGTAAATGGTGGTTGAATTTTCTCCCTTTAATATAATTTTCTGGGGCTCCTGGCTGGCTCAGTTGGTAGAGTATATGACTCTTGATCTCAGGGTACTAATGGAGTTCTGAATTTAAAGATCCATTAAAATGAGCTTTGGTTGAATGTATCATGTCAAGATATCCTGTCATGGCTGGTTGCTGAAGATTTTTATTTTTTGATGAGTACATGGATACAAACTTATTCAAACTTACTCTAGTTTAAAATACAGTTAGAACCACAGCATATCAAGTGAGATATATCAAAATACTTTATGCAGAAGTATTTTAGGGAAATGTGAGATCTCATCACCCTGAAATTTCAAAGAACAGAGGAACTTTGCTGTTATATATATGTACGTGTCAAATCATTTTCCCTCATACACAGAATAAAAGCTTGATTTTTAAAATAATAAGGTGGCCTCATCTTATTCCCCGTGACCAACCTTCAAAATGACCAACCTATACTAAAGCCATCCAAATTTAAGTCTAGTGAATTTACATGATAGAACCCTTTAGAAAAAAAAGATAATTGCCTTTTGTAAGAGAAATCCTGATATTATATTCAAGTGTCTGATTAAAGTCATTAACATGTCCTCATTTTATGTTGTTTTGAGTAATGTTCACATTTTCCAAACATTAGAAATTGAATGTACATAAGATTTAAAATGTAATTGGGTGGCATTTCCTGAATTATCAGAAACTGGATTATTTGAATCATTCTTACAGAAAATTACCTTCTTAGTGTACGCTCATTTGTATAATGCTTTGCTTAACTAGTTCATCAACGGGAAGTATTCTAATTCTTACTATTATAGTGATCACTATTTATCAAATAATGGTATATCTATAATGATTTGTTCTAATTAGAAAATAATTGCCAGAATGGTAATAGCTCTTACTGAGTACCTTTCTGAGCCAGACACTTGAGCTAGGTATCATTTCATTTAATTGGGAAACTATTCCTGGGTCTATTCTTATCATCCCACTATGAATGATACTCACAAAAAATCTTCAGTTCTGTATCTAACTATTCTAGTTGTAGGCCTCATATAGATTCTTAATTTGAGGCTACATGAATGTAGACCCAGGGATGTTTAAACAAGAAATCTAAATCTTTCCTATAAGAAATAGATTAAGGAAAGGAAACCAGGTAACTTTTTTTTAATAGTACCCACTCTAGGCTAGACCATGCAGTCAGTATCTGTTATGTACCTCTATTAGTTTGTCTTAAATATACACAGAATGGTGAGTAGGCATTTAAATGCTTGTTTTTGCATGTAAGAGAGAAATAAGGAACTGGAAATTTAAAATGCTCAAAGTGCATTAATCAAAAAAATTAAGCGCTCAAATGGATTAAAAAATTTAGTAGTGGTTTATATGTAGCACAAACTATAAAAGTAGACATTTATCCTAATCTTAGAGAAAATCTTTTTGCTCAGATCTTTTACAGTTGTTTTCATCCTATATATTTCACTTTATGTGATTCTTTTAGTTCGAACAAAATTTGAAGTTATCCTGTATAATCTGGTATGGCTTTAAATGCTATATTGAAAGAACATATCTAAATGTGAGATTAAAATACATATTTAGTGCGATAACAAATCCACCTAAACATAAAAATATATATAAAGTGCTAGTTTATTTTTAAAATCTTCTCTAACAATTTGAAATGTTCTATTTAGAGTCATAAAGTCACCAAATACAGCATTGTGTTCTATGTTCATGTATATTACCAAATTTCAAACTCTTTGAACAATAACATTTATGCATATTTGCAAGGCAAAAAGTAAACACTGTCAAAGGAACTTTACATACTAAGTTGTTCTATATAATGTTTGCCACTATAAAATTTGTTGGGGGAAAAGTTTTTTACTGGTACTCTAAATATTTCTTTCACAGTTTTATGCACCAAAACCAAAGACATTGGTAGGATTGTCTTCAATTGTCCAACAATTTTGAGTAGTTTCTTTTTAAATTACTTTAGATAACTTTCATTCTTTGATATTCATATTTCATTCTATTTTAAGTGAATTTGCTAGTATAATTTATAACAAATAGAAATACTTTTACAAATGTTTTTATAAATGTTGCACAAAATATTTGTACTCAAATGTCTTTTCATTGTAGTTCCAGTTATCTATAATTTGACTTCAAATTGATTTTTATTAAATCACTATTTGAGTTATATGCTAATGACTGTACTGGTCTAATTCGGATATTCAAAAGAACATTTTCTGCTATTATTAAAAATGTATTCTGGGGGCGCCTGGGTGGCTCAGTGGGTTAAGCCTCTGCCTTCAGCTCAGGTCATGATCCCAGAGTCCTGGGATCAAGCCCCACATCGGGCTCTCTGCTCAGCAGGGAGCCTGCTTCCCCCTCTCTCTCTGCCTGCCTCTCTGCCTACTTGTGATCTCTGTCTATCAAATAAATAAATAAAAAATCTTATAGAAAAATGTATTTTGTAATTGTGACTTTTTTGTTTGAAATTATGAAAATATTGTTTATTTTAAATTCTAAATGTATTTGGGAGTATGTCCATCTTTGTGTGTATTTTCCTATCGAAAAAAGGAATTATTTTTAATTATCAGGGTGTTTTTCCCCAAGGCTTATTAAATTCGAGTGTAAATACTAAAGTGGAATTTCTATTATAATAACCTTTCCTATGTTGTACTTCTGTAGTATTAAGTTACTGTGAACATTTAGGTCTTGGCTATTGAGTTAATTTATTAACAGGAACTAAATGTAACATTATTGGGACACGTAACCACAGTTATGTTGAATGCTGCATGGTCCTATCACAGGAGAAGAGAGGATAGTACAGTATATTATGAAAGTAATTGTAATGTGTAGTGTGTAATTACATATAATATATAATTATTTCATAATAGCACCTTAAGCAAAGTATCTCCAAGGTAATTAAAATGTTGTTCTCATCTGTAATTTTAAAGTTAGTGAAGTAGTTGTCCTTGATAAAGCTTAACTTTTATGCTAAAGATAATGTGTATGAAAGGGTAGATTAATTTTTTTCTTGTTTTTTTTTTTTGTTTCCAGGTGGAGGTTTGGCTGTTGGAACAGTTCTTCTAATTGGTTAGTATAGCATATACACTTTGTTCTTCCTGATTAGAGTTTTCTATTGTGCGTAATGATTTTATGGGTTTGCCAATTCTGATATTAAATATATAACTTTCTATAAGAGTTAAGCTAAATTAGAAAAGAAATGCCATAAGTTTTAATTTAAATTCAAATGTTGATCCAAACTTGGAATAAATGAAGCAAGTATATCTGCAAATACAGCTCTGGTAATTTAAAAATGTTCACAGTCCATTGTCCTCCATTTCTTTTTTAAAAGGTTAAAATTAATGCCAATTGTTTTTGGGGGGGGACATCTCTGTGTGTAAGTGAGATTATTATAGTGATTAATATGAGAAGGTGTAACAATAAGTCCATTGTATATATATCATGCATTTTTATTACTATTTTCTTCTTATTAAAAGAAAAGTAACAGACTGATAAATATTCTTGTTCACCTCTAAGTGCCAATAGTTCTTATTTAATTATACATACATAATCCTATTTGCCTTATTGTTTAGTTTAGATTATAGAATCTGGAATTGAAGTAAACCTTGGCAGTTATGTAGTCAAAGTTCCCAACTAGCCATAAATCACTTTTCGATCATTGTTGACAGTATCAAACAATTTGAATACAGATTATATAATTTAAAGGGCTCACTACTTCACAAAACTATTAATTATTGTTGAAATTATTAGAAAATTCTTTTTTTAAAGTATTTATTTGAGAGAGAGAGGGCAAGCACAAGCTGGGGGAGCTGCAGAGGGAGAGGGAGAACAGACTCCCCACTGAGCGGAGAGCCCAATGTGGGGCTCAATCCCAGCACCCCGGGATCACAGCCTGAGCCAAAGGCAGACACTTAACCAATTGAGCTACCCAGGCGCCCCAGGAAGTTCTCTATATTAATGTTTAATCTATATAATTTAATAGATGTGTTGTTTCTAATTTTGTTCTCTGATTTAACTTGCATACTTTTTCACATGACACTCTAAAAATGTTTGAAAATATTTTATTACCTCAAATCTTCTTTAAATGAAATAGACACAGCTCCTTAAACTCTTTTTAATGTGTTGTGGCTTTCATGTTCCTTACTCTCCTGGTTGTTCTTCTGTCATACCTATCAAACTGATGTCTCTTCAGCTGTGCTCACAACTGAATACAGTATTCCAAATTTACTGTGCTTATACTTAGACTACAAATTGTGATAATCTAGACAGAATTATTATTTCTAGGCACCAATGAAGTTACTTTATATTCATTGACTTCTCTTAAGGTAGCAAAGAAATGTGTTACTCTGCCCCAGGAATGCAAAATGGTGGTGTTTTAAATTTAGTATGTACATAAGCATTTGTCTGATAAGTAAAACTCTATCTGGAAAACTCAAAAGAGATGTGTAGTACATCTTATTCCCCATCTCTGTTGTATAATTAAAGAGTAATAATGAGAGCTGCCTTTTTCTTACTATGGGTCAGTATTGTGCTGTTTTTATTTATTTTTATTTTTTAAGATTTTATTTATTATTTATTTGAGAGAGAGAGCACAAACAAGCAGAGGGAGAGGGAGAAATAGGCTTCCCCCTGGGCAGGGAGCACATCACAGGGCTCTATCCCAGGACGCTGAGATCATGACCTGAGCCAAAGGCAAATGTTAAACCAACTGAGCCACCCAGATGCCCTATGCTAAGTGTTTTATACATGGTTTTTCCCTTAACATAACAACCTTGTAAGATGTTACATGTAATCCGTATTAACCCCATCTTATACTTAAAGAAATAAGGCTCAGAGGGTGAAGTAATTTTTCCATTATCACACAGCAAGTGAAAGAACTAGGATTTGAATTCTGGTATGGCTGAAAGGCTGTGTTTTTTTGTAACTGCTCTATAGCTTTCTTACATGCTTCATTTAATAGCCATAAACAGTAAAATAGGAGTTTTATACCTTGTTAATTTTTTTTAAAGATTTTATTTATTTATTTGAGAGAGAGCATAGATGGGAGAAGATAAGAGGGAAAAGCAGACTCCCCAAGGAGCAGGGAGCCTGATGCAGGACTTGATCCCAGGACACTGGGATCATGACCTGAGCTGAAGGCAGTTGCTTAACCAACTGAGCTACCCAAGTGCTCTGTTTTATACCTTTTTAGAATAAAGTTTTAAGTAGTAAATTAAGCCTACATTGTGGGGGTTTTTTCTTTTAATAAATTTCCAAATTTCTAATCTTGAAAGAGCCCTCATTTAATTAATTCACAATAAGGATAAAAGTTGTAGCAAGGCCAAAAAATTCTTTTTTTTAAGAGTACAAACTGGTGGTTGCCAGAGGAGAGGACAGTGGCAGGGGGCTGATGGGGTTGAAATGGATGAAGGGGAGTGAGAGGTACAGGCTTCCAGTTATGGAATGCATTCATCACAGGGATGAAAGGTAGAGCAGAGGGATTGTAGTTGATGATACTATAGTAGGGTTATATGATGACAGATTGTAGCTACACATGTGGTAAACGTAGCATAAAGGTGTAGAAGTATTGAATCAATATGTTATACACCTGAAACTAATGTAACATTGTGTGTCAACTGTACTTCAACAAAAAATAAATAATAAAAATAGACTTTTTAAAAAAGAAAAATGTTCTTATTTTACATAATCAGCATTTCTTCATTCCAGGCGGAAAGTTTTATCTCCATAATAGTAAAAGAATATACAAAGGCTATTAATTAAGACTTTTCAGGTGTGCAATATTTGTTAAAGATTGATTTGTATAGTTATAGCTTATTGCTACCTAAAATATATTAATTTTTACAAATGATGCCATTGAGTCATTTTGGTTCTGTGTTCAGTCATCATATTTTAACCCAGCCATTAATTTCCATGCAGCTCTTGGTTGCAAAATACCTGCCAAGTTTTTACCAGACATTTATTTTGATCACTACAGTGTAATTTTCTGGACACTTACCTAGGGCTTAGTGCCCAAGTATCTGAGTAATAGACAACATTTAATAAAAAATTAAGTAAAATATGTTCTATAAAATATTTGTGCCCTCATCAGTTTTTAAAGTACTATTTAAGAACCTGAAGTACAGAATTATTCTTTTTTTTTTTTTTTTTTTTTTACAGAGAGTGAGATCACAAGTAGACAGAGAGGCAGGCAGAGAGAGAGGGGAAAGCAGGCTCCCCGCTGAGCAGAGAGCCCGATGCAGGGCTCAATCCCAGGACCCTGAGACCATGACCTGAGCCGAAGGCAATGGTTTAACCCACTGTGCCACCCGGGCGCCCCCAGAATTATTCTTAACAGTAGACGTAAGAGGGAGAAATACCGTGTAATTGAGAAGTTCTAGAAATGGTGATGTCAGTCTCATTTTTAAAAACTTATCTTTTAATAAATAAGGAATGAATGAAGGATTTTATGGACAAAATATTTCAGTTTTTAATGTCAATAAATAAATACATAAAATAGAAAAGGATACATACAGAATATTAGGTTGTCCTTTCAGTTGCTCCATCTCCGTACCCAGAGACAATAATGTTCTGGTATCCTCCTCAGATATTTCTACTGAAATAAGAAACATGGGGGCACTCTGCTTTTTCCACTTAATACATCTTAGAGATAAGTCCATGTGCAATTGTATGTTTATTCTAACAACTCTGTAAGATTCCATTATATGGATGTGCCATAATTTATTTAAATAATTCTCAATTGATAAATTTAAGTTCCATTCTTCCATTGCTAACAATGCTATTGTACATAATCTTGTATATAAGCTTTGCAAACATTGTAAATATCTGTAGAATAAATTCCAAGATACAGACTTGCTTAGTTGAGGCATGTTAAATTGTATTAGATATTATTAGATTGTTCTCCCAAGAGGGATATGCCATCTTTTACTTCAAGCAGTTAGCAGTTATAAGAATACACCAGTGAGTTTACCTTCACCCTTAACAACACTGTGTATTAACGAACATTTAAATCTTTACCAGTCCGAACTAGTGAAAAGTGAAGAATGGCATTTCCTCACTTGAGCCTGGGACTTTGTGCTTTGATAACTAAAAATCTGGAAAGTTACTATAATAGTTTCTAAAATGTGCAACTAAATTTTAATTCTTTTCTTGAGGGGAATTATCTGTGAATGATTGATAATTCATTCAGTAAATGTTCATTGGGGTTACAAATATCAATCAGGTGTTCTCTTCCCTTAAGGAACTTTGCACCTTGGAGGAGACATAGGTAAAGCAAATAATTACAATGTAATAAGTTAAATACCATAATAGATGTTATTACACTTTAACATGGGTAGTAGCTAGGTCAAGGGTGGCTGTTGATTTTTGTATATTCTTATAACCTGCAACTTTTGAATAGTTTATAGATTCACTTGAATATAATGAGTAGGCAGTCATCTTTGGCAAATATTGACATGTTACTTCATGACTGGCATCTTGCAATTGGGTGCTTCCATAACAAATAGGAAAAATAGGAGTATGGCTTTGGAACCAGGTAGTAGGCAAAAGCTGGAAGGATTTTAAGGAGCGTATTAGCTAGAGAAAGCCTAAATTGCCATGAACAGATGGTTAGTAGAAATCTGTACTCTGATGACACTGCTAGTGAGAGTGAAAAGGAACTGAGATCCATGTTACCGAAAGCTGGAAGATAGGGCATCCTTGTTACACAGTGGCAGAAAGCGTGGTGATATTGTCTGCAGTTGTATGGGAAGAAAACACATGCCTGATGAACTTGATGGTCTAGCAAAGGAGATTTTTTGTTTGTTTGTTTGTTTTTTTATAGTGAGTAATAAGGAAAAGCTCAGACAAGAATAACTAAAGCATAGTAACAGATTTTTTTAAAAGTCTATCTTTGATGAAATATCAATTCACTGACATATACTAGGTATTCAATAACTGTTAAAGTAATGATTGAATAAAAGAATATGACAGGTATAAGGCAAACACCTTGCCTTTATAGTCTGGTTTTTCTGTAAAGCTAATAGTTTGAATCTTCTCAGTATTATTTATGTCCTTCTATCAACTTCTAAGTGTTAAGGATTTTTGAAAATATGTATAACTGTGGTAAATTTAGTTTCATCTATTAGCTTTTCTTAAGAAAACCTTCAAGCAACGGGCACCTGGGTGGCTCAGTCAGTTAAGCATCTGACCCTAGGCTTCAGCTCAGGTCATGATCTCAGTATCATGGGAAAGAACCCCATGTTGGGTTCCGTGCTCAACACAGAGTCTGCTTGAGATTCTCTCCCTCTCCTTCTGGCCCTCCCCCTGCTTCTTTTTTTTCTCTCTCTCTCTCTAAAATAAAGTATCTCTCCAGGGCCCCTGGGCGGCTCAGTCTGAGCCAACTCTGGATTTCAGCTAAGGTCGTGCTCTCAGGGTGCTGGGATCAAGCCCCCTATCAGACTCCAGTTTAGTGAGGAGTCTCCTTGGGATTCTGTCTCTCCCTCTCCCTCTGCCCCTTCCCTTGCTCAGGTGTGTTCAACTTGTATAGTAGATGAAGTCTGCCTTAAAAAATGGTTCAACAGTTCCAAATATAAACCAATTATGGAGACTCAAGGTCAGTGGATAGGAGCTAAGGGCATAACTATATTGCTCATCACTCAAAGATTTTTTTTTATTCCAGAAATTAAAGAAAATTAAAGCATGAAGATGGTTTGCAGTAATAGATTTTCACTATAGATTGTCAATTTTTTAACCATGTCTCTTGAAATAGATTACTCATTTACCAAGGCAATTGTGTGCATAAGTGTGTTCATGCACATAAGTCTGGGCTTATAGAACAGTGTATTTACAATTTCAGTAGCAATGGAACTATGAAATCTAGACATAGTGAATACTGCCAGAAACCCAGGGTAGGTACATTTTAGATCTTCCAAATACAGCTGGAAAAATGAATATGAATTTGTAACAGGCCATTCTCAATTGAATAACCAAGGGACCCCTACATTTACTTAGAAAATCAAAGACTTTTCCTAAAACATGTTTCATTCTTTGGTACTGGACTAGGTTTTGAGATGTTTATATTTAAATTGCTTGCTGACAGTTTGGCACAAAGGTAAATTTAGGACATCTTAAAAGTATCAAAAGTGAAGGAATGGCATAAATATTTAGAGTTCATACAGCTTCTTTTAAAATAAAGGATCTTGGGGCACCTGAGTGGCTCAGTGGGTTGGGCGTCTGCCTTTGGCTTGGGTCATGATCTTAGGATCCTAGGATTGAGCCCTGTGTTGGGCTCTCTGCTCAGCAGGGAGCCTGCTTCCCCCCCCACCCCGCCTGCCTTTCTGCCTACTTGTGATCTCTGTCTATCAAATAAATAAATAAAATCTTAAAATAAAGGATCTTAATCTGTTTACGGTGATATTGAGCATCAAAAGGTTTAATAGAAGTTGTCAGTCATTAAAATACAAGTTATGTGACACTTACGAGTGCATTATTTTTAAATTAATCTCATTATTTTAGTTCAGAAGTAGGAAATAAATGATATACTATTAGACAATTACAACTAGCTGTGAGTGTAAATTTGTATTAGTTTCTTATTACTGTGTAACAGTATTAACACAGACTTAGTTTAAAAACAAAACACATTTATTATCCCATGATTCCTGTGGGTTGGGAGTCCAAGCACAGCTCATCAGGTCCTCTGCAAGCCATCTGAAGGCTTGGCTTGGCCGGGGAAGGATCTGCTTTCAAGCTCACATGTTTGTTGGCAGCATTCAGTTCCTTGCTGCCTGTTAGTCAAGGGCAGCTCCCAACATGGCATCTTAATTCTTCTAAACCAGTGAAGAAGAACATGTCTCAGCAAGACAGACATTACAGTCTTATGCAATAGAAGGGGTGACATCCCGTTACCTTTGCTATATTCTTCTGGTTAGAAACAAGTCACAGCTTCCACCCACACTCAAAAAGAGGAGATTTTACAAAGGCGTGAATACCAGGAAATAGGAATCATGGGGTTCACCTTAGAATCTGCTACTCTTTTCACAATTTTAATTTGTTATTATTTCATGTAATAGCAAAAACTAAGCACTCTCACTCAATATTTCTCTCACAGGGTATTATAATATTTTCTCATTGGTTGCCTTCAGCTTTTTTGAAATCACAGTTATACATTTTCTTCTACACCATGTAATAAATTCTAAGCATTTTCCTTATTATGCATGAGTTGGCAAACTATAGCCTGTGGTCCAGTGACCTATCTATAAATAAAGTTTTTTTGGAACACAGCCATGCTTGATTATTTGTACATTGTCTATGGTTGCTTCTGTGGTACAGGTGCAGAGTTGAATACTTTCAACAGAGACTGTATGTACACAGTTCACAAGTCTGAAAAACTTATTTTCTGACTCTTTAAGGAAAAGCTTACAAATAGCTGTTTTGTATTCTGTATTTTTCTTAATTTATTTTATGGTAGTACAGCTTGTTGAAAGATTGAAACAGGATAGACTGGTGTCCATGCAGTTCTTTTGTAAAACCACCTGACCTTTTGTCCTGAAGCATCTAAGCACCTACAGTGTGTTTAGCATTGCTAGGCAGTATAAATCTTGGGGTTTACCCTTTCTGAACTTAAACTGGATGTTCATTGCACGTTCACTGGAATAAATATTCCAATATTCATTGGAATAAATATGAACATTACATATTTACAGATGTTTTTGCAGATGTAAGAAGAGGTACAGGAAAGGCTTAAATTGAATCAAACTATGGGTATAAATTGAGGGGAAATGAAGAGAGTAAAGTACTCCCATGGAAATTTTTATTAACAAATGCACAAAAGTGTGTATCAACACAGTATGCTTATGTAGGAAAGAAGTGAGAGCTCTTCTAAAATAGAGATTATTTATTTAGAATTAGTCAGAGGGAAAGTTTGGCTTCCTTCCCCAGGGTATCTTCCCTCAACTACCTGCTTGTACAATTCAAATTGTAAAACTTCAGAACCTTAGACCAGCTTCTCAAATTGTGGTGTGCAGAGATGAGGCTGTTTACTTTTTACCCACCAGAGGACTCCTGGGATTTTTGTTTGTTTAACTTTATGGCCAGCTAAATCCATCGTGCTTTACCTCTTTGTTATCTTTGGTCATTGTCCAAGAATTAAGCTATTCTAATGATCATCTCTGTTACTTTTATCTCTGTAATACCCTTTTTTTCTCTGTAGATTCAATTTCCTACTCTTCTTATCCCTTCTAAATCTTCCCAATTTGCTTTGTATAATACCTATTTCATGTGAAACAAACTCTAATGTCTTAAATATTATCATTAAATATTTTATAGAAATATATAACACTTATTGAGGATTTACTGTGTGCTGGGTATCATGCTAAGCTCTTGACATGTATTTTATCATTTAGTTTCACAGCAATCAGAGGAATGTCTATATTTTACAGGAGATTAGAATTTTGGCAGAAGCCGAGTAACTTGCCCAAAGTCACACACTTTGTAGCTAAGATTTGCAAACAGCTTTCTCTGACATTAAATCATCATTTTACACTAAAACGTGGTAATTTACTTCAAAGTTTTTTTTTTTTTTTCCAAAGTGAGATTTATACCTTTGGCTTTTCTACCTTTTATGTCATCTCACTGCTGCCATATAGTGTCTTCTTAGTTATTTCTATCATTTATTGGAGACCTTCATGATCTCAACCTCAAGTAAGCTTTGATCATTTGCCACTGAACTTTTGTATCTGTCATCACCTCCTTTTCATTCTCAATAACTTCAGTGGCCTTTTAAAGCCTTCTTGTCCTCAAACATCCAACATTACTACTTTGTCCCTCATTTTCTCAGATAACTTCCAGTATTTCACATGCGAACAGTAGTCTCTTCAGATGAGAACTCACCCAAATTCCCCGTCAAACTTCAGTACTTACCTCTACCCACACATGGGAAGATGTCCTGTACCTTCTCCTGTTTGAGAATCATCCTTTCACCTGGACATTAAATTTTTCCTCCTTCCACCTTTCCAAGGAGTTGCAATATCAACTGTCCCGTCTTTAATTCCTCCTCTTTTTTAGTTCTTTCCTATGTGTACTTAAACATGCTTAATCTGTTTTCAAGCCTTATTTCCTTTTTAAAGGGGAAAATTCTTTGTCCTTACTCCCACTCCTCTGTCCCTTTTCCTCTTCCCTTTTTTAGCCAAGCCTCTTTAGTCTTTACCTCTTATACATTTTCATGATATTTCGGTCATTCTTCAGTTTACTTCAGGCAGTACAACATCACCGAAGCCACTTTAGCCAGAGACGTTAGTGACCTTCTGATGGCTAAACCCAAGAAATACTTCTCAGGTCTCTTCCTTCTTGATCTCTGCAGCAGTTGACGTGGTTAGTCACTATTTCCTGAAATACTCTCTCCTGTTGGATCTGTTGAGACATTCTCTTCTCGTTTTCTTTCTACCCCTCTGCTTTTGCTTTTTAAGAATCATTTGCCTCTATTTAAAATACTGGTATCCTCTTCCTCTTTTAGTGCTACATACTCTCCCTGGGAGGTCTCAGTTCCTGCCATAACTAGAATGATGGGGGCGGGGGAGAAGGAGTAATTTTATGAAAGTAATCAGTAATTTCTAGTCATTGCTACATACATAGGATCTACAGAGAAATGCACAGATCATATTCAACTCCC
Organism: Martes martes; assembly: GCF_963455335.1. Classification (NCBI taxonomy): domain Eukaryota; kingdom Metazoa; phylum Chordata; class Mammalia; order Carnivora; family Mustelidae; genus Martes; species Martes martes. The sequence continues at coordinate 31,934,012 of NC_137898.1, read as the reverse complement.
TGTTCAATATTTTCTCTGGAATATCTTACAGGCACCTCAAAATTAATGTATCTTAGAGTTGATCTTCCCTTATCTCCAAATTCTGCCCTATTCCTCTAAATCTGTCCCTCTTCCTGTGATTCATGGATTATTCAGTCTACTGAGTGACACATGCCAGAGACCTGCATGATATACTTGTCTCTCACACCGTTCACATCCAGTAATCTTTAAATCCCAAGGTTTTTAACCTTTTAAATATTTTAAAATTCTGTCTACTTCTCTCTATTCTTACTGCTGTGACCCTAATCCACAAATCTCACTGAAATTATAACAGCTTCTTACATTGCTTCCAGTGTTTTCTTACTTCAGTTCATTTTCATACTATAAGTAGAATGAACTTTCTGATATAAAATCTAATCATGATATATCCATAAAACCTTTCTGTGCTGTTTGTCGATCTTAACATAAGGTCCATGCTCTGTAGCCTGGACTACAAGGCCTTTAATGACCTACCACTGATGATTCACTTTAGCTTATCTCTTCTCATGTTTTCACCTCTTTCCTCAAGCCTTCTGTCCATCACCGAGTTACCCTAACCCCCAGCTCCCATCCCCTGCAGCAACCCTCAGTTTGTTTCCTATGATTTAGAGTCTCTTATGGTTTGTCTCCCTCTCTGGTTTTGTCTTGTTTCATTTTTTCCTCTTCCCCTATGATACTCTGCCTTCTTTCTTAAATTCCACATATCAGTGAGATCATATGGTGATTGTCTTTCTCATCCTAACTCTTAATCATCCCTTAGGTATCCACTTAGATTCTCTTCCAGAAAGTCTTTAATTGTTGCTTTCCTTACCCTCACTGCCAATCAGTATTCCTCTGTATACTTCTGTAGTATTCCTTATTTACTTTATATCATGGCACTTACTACACTTATTGAAAATACCTGATTGTGTACCTTATTCAGTAGACTGTAAGCTCTCTGACCCTGGGAACCATGTAAGGGCACAATGAATACATGCTTGAAGGAAGGAATGAATGCTGTGAAAGCCTGGCTAAAAAAAGTTACTTTATAGTGATGGTAGTCATGGAGTATTTTGAGCAATGAAGAGATATTATGAAGGATGCACATCAGGAATAAAGTAAAAACTTGAAGTGATGGAACTACTCATTACTCTCATCGAAACATGAGATGATGTTACTATTAAACCATAAATTTACTACCATAATTTGATATTACAATGCTACCTAACTTTTCTACTTCTGCATTTCATTATGTATGTTGGATTCTAAATGTCTCACCAGCCATGCTTAGATTGCTCTGATACAGCATTTCCCTACATATTTCCTCTTTTAATAGATCTGTCTCAAGAATGTTGATTTCTACCTCTGTGCTTTTTTTTTTTTTTAAGATTTATTTATTTGAGGGAGGGAGGGGCAAAGAGAGAGGGGTAAGGAGAGAAACAGACTCCCCATTGTTTGCCCAACCTGCTGTGGGGATCCATTCCACCATGCTGAAATCATAATCCAAGCCAAAATAAAGAGTTGGAGGCTTTACTGACTTTGCCACCCAGGTGCCCCTCTACATCTGTGCTTTCTAAATATGTGGAAGATAAAGCAGAGACAGGAGGTAGGATGATTCCCAGATGTTTGGCCTGAGAAGGTTTGGAGGTAGTACCAGTAGGTGAAGTCAGAAAAGGAAGAGAAAGAGCAAGTATTGAGGTGAAGCATGAATTCAGTTTAAACATAGTGAATTTTAAGAATATTAAATTTAGGCTAGAGAAAAATATTTGGGGTTTCTCAACCTTATTTGACTAATATTTAATTCAGTGGATGTTTTGGTTAAAGTCATTCATAGGCATGTATCAGAATGTCCAGGTTTATAGACCCTGGAGGATCCAAGATGGAACATTAGGGGGTCTGTTAATTCCCTGAAATTATATGTAAATTTGTGTATGACTGTGTACATTTTCCAAATAACATATAACTTGCATCAGATTCTCAGTGGTCTGAGATGCTGGGAAAGACTAAGAACAACTAGAGTAAAAAGAAAAACAAGTCAAAATCTAAAGCAAAAGCACATCAGTCTTTAAGGGATAGATAAAGGAAAATAATCCCATGAAAGAAGTTAAGAGCATAGCCTCTGGAATCAGCCTCCCTAGGTTCAAATCATGGCTCTGCTATTTACTAGCTGTGTCACGTTAGGCAAGCTGCTTGCTTTCCCTGTGCCTTGCTTCTTTACCTATAAAATAGGGATTAACAACATTTGTCTTACAACTTACTATGAGGATTAAATGAACTAATGCATGAGAAGTGCATTGCATGTTTAACATATAGTTAGTAGCCAAGTTTAGCTATTTATTATTTTTAACAGGATGTTGAGTACCTCAGAATTGATGACTATAGCCCACAGTGAGAAAAAGAAGGCAAAGGGGCAAAGGTTTAAGTTCCCCCTTTCCTGCAGTTGGGATCTCCTTGCAGGCCTAAAGACCTACCACAACTACTTCCTTATAACGCCATCGCCATCACCACCATTACCAAACATCATAGGCAAGGACTGGAGAGAGCAGAAGTGCAACATTCAAGTTCAAAAATGATCCCTCACTCAGGCAAGTAAGGGGATACAATTCCCAAGGGTATCAGACACAGACATTGAAGATGCTTGCGAAAAGCAGAGACTGGCATCCATGTTTCCCAGCCAACTTGCTAAACTTCTGAACCCGTAAGGCCCTCAGTGAGTAGTACATGGTGAGAGAGTCCTTGGGGGAAGCCTGCCTTAAATCTCCTATAGTTTGTCAGCATTCTCGACAACAACACCATTTTGTGTCTGGTGTAGAAAAGAGAGAGAGGCCTGCTGCGATAGATTGTATAAACAGTCGAAATAGTAATGATAGAAGTAACTTACATTTCCAGAGCAGAAGTTTAATATGAATTACTGGCCAGCCCCTCCAAAACCTAGATTCCACTTTGGAAGTGTTTTTCAATGACGGATGTGGCCACAATGAAACTGAACACCACCTACAAAACCACACTCACCACCTACATGGAAACCACCATAACTTCATAGGTTGCAAAGCAGCAGGTTTAAATATTAAATAGACCAGATCATAGTGAGGCTAGGGACATCTCTCCCTAACCAGACAGCCAGTTATGTAAGTTGATCACTGCCACTTTTGTCCCCCTGCTCTCTCAACAATAGAACTAGGACTTGGAAAGATGACTTAGAGGAAGAGGTATTTTAGAACCTTCCTTTCTTTTAGAACCCCTCTGTCCCACTAAGACTTTCAAGCCCCAAGTCTTAGTCTGCGCTAAAGGGTATGGAAGAGCTTTTTACAGAATGTTCAAGTTTTAAACTTGACTGTTCCAAGTTTTAATAGCTGAAATTGGTGAAAAAATAATTGAATTAGCTCTAGATGTCAAGAGATGAAAAAAGGAAGATTTGACATAGCATAGGGAAAGTAGTAACTGGAAAAATTAAATAGAACCATTTCATATTATAGTTTCCACAGAATTAAGAGCTCTATAAAAACTGTTTGCATATATAAAGAGTGTCTGAAGTAACAGGATAATTGGGTACAAAGAGTGTCTTAAAAACAGGGGATACATGTGAAGGGGGAGAGTCTAGTTCCACGAAGAAACTTGTCGTCCATGGTAATAGCTGCAGTAGACAAAATAAGATAAAGATTTTAAAGTTTCCAAGAAAATAGACAATTAGTCATTGGTGACTCTAATAGCATTCTCAGCACAATGAAAGGGGCAGCTCCTTTGGACTTTGATATTAAGGAAAAAATGATATTCCTGTTGTTTCTATCCATTAGGCTTCATTCTACCTCTTGTGTGATTCCATTTATATATGACAGCCCATCAAATATTTGAAGACAACTCTCTTGCATCCCTTGGGTCTCTTTTTCTTCAAACTAAATATCCCATTTCTCATGCTTTTAAGTCCTTTACCATCCCAGTCACTTCATTCTGAATATACTTTAGTTTCTGTAAGTCCTCAAATGAAATATACTATTGTCAGTTTGGTCCACTACTGTAGAATAGACTAGGACAACCATCTCTCTCAACCCCAGAATTAGACTATTAATTCAGGCCAGAACTGTATTTGCTTTTTGGCAGTTCTGTCACATCATTTATCATTTTTGCTTTCCCAGTGTTACAGGGATTCACTAAATAGATTAATGAAATGCTTAATGTACAACTTCAAAATTTCTTTCACAAAAATGGTGATTTTCAGCTTGAAGAGCTTAGGTTTTCAACTAATCCCTAAATAGGCGATCTTCTTCCATGAGTTTTGCCTGCCTCATAGGAGTCTTTGAAAAAATCGGGTCAATAACTATTTAAGAGTGTGCACACTTGTGTGTGTGTGTGTATGTGTGTGCGTGCGCGTGCACTACGGTGTGTTTTCAGCAAAACTACAGTAGATCTGGCTGATTTATAAGACAAAATAGATTTTTGATTTTTTCCTTAATTATACAAATATTTACTAGATGTATAGTATGAACCTACTACAGCAATATAGCAATAAGATGAATTCTCTGCCATGAGGATCTTTTTGCTTGATGTCCATTTTAATATGTCCATTAAATGCTGCTGTAGGAGTTAACAAGATGCTCCAGGGCACTCTGATCATCTCACACAGTTTTTAGGAAAGCTTCTCCAAAGATGAGTTTACCTATTTTGGGTCTGGGAAGATTTCAGGGAATTAGCTACCCAAAAAGGTGAAATAATTTATGCAAAGGTCCAGACTTAAGATGTAACATGGCTACAGACTTAAGATAGTAATTTAAGCTATGAGTATAGATAAGGTCACTAGGGATTGTATGTAGATAAGAAAAGAGTTACAAGTCTCACTCATTTAAAACATAGGTAGAAAAAGAGAAATTCTGCTGTCTAGTTTATTGTTACTCTTCATTAATGATAATTAATTTCTTTTTTAAAAAGATTGATTGATTGATTAGAGAGGGAGAGAGAATCTCAAGCAGGCTCCATGCTGAGCATGGAGCCGACATGGGGCTCATCTCATGACCCTGAGATCACAACCTGAGCTGAAACCAAGAGTTGGATTCTCAACCAACTGCATCACCCAGGTGCCCCCACTCAGTATTTTTTTTATTATCTGTAGGTGTCTCTCTCTGGTTTATGAAGTACCTTATCTAAGTTCACTCCCTTACTGAATAATACTCTCCTTAATTTTATAAAGAATTATTTTTATTTTTCTAATTAAACAGGTTTCTTTCTTTCTTTACTGAAAAGTTGTTGAAGAAGCATCGTGTCGGTCGGGAGAGGGTGGTGGGGTTATGGACATTGGGGAGGGTTTGTGCTATGGTGAGTGCTGTGAAGTGTGTAAACCTGGCGATTCACAGACCTGTACCCCTGGGGCTAATAATACATTATATGTTTATAAAAAAATGAAAAATTAATTTAAAAAAAAGAAGCATCATGTCCTTTTATAGGGAGATGACAGTGTTGTACCACTTTTACCACTAATATTTTTATTTACACACATTGTGTGGCGGCAACCACACAGAGTATGTAGACCGTGTGAAAGGATTTAGTTCTTTCTCTCAAAAGCAATGAGAAATCACTGAAGAGTTTTAAGTAGGGAAATAACATGATTGGATTTGTATTTTCAAAAGGTCACTACTAAATTGGAGGACTAGAGTGGATGCAAAGAAATAAATAAGAAATTGCAGTTGTCTAGGCAAAGTTGTTGGTAGTATGACTAGGAGAGTGACACTGACGTGGAAGGAAGTGATCAAATTTCAGAAATACTTTGAAAATAAATTTAACAGAGTTTTAGGGATAGGGAGAAGAGAGGGAGAAGAGGTATCAAATAAATCCTGACTTTTTAAAAAAACCAAAAGAGGATCACATTTCGTAGAAAAAAATAATGAGTTACTGGTTCCATTTTGGATATGTAGGATTTGAGGCACTTTTGTACTTGCGTATTTAATAGTAACAGAAGCCTGAAAACAGAAGGAAAAGTCCATGGTAGAGGAATGATGAGTAAATCATAAGACATACATTTTCTAGAATATTATGCACCCTGAAACACAATAGCTACAAGAGTATGAAGTATGTGAGATTAAGTAAAAATACCAGATACAAAATTCAGTAATAATTGTAACCATGTAAGAAAACATCCACAGAAAAAGTAATGAAAGGAAATATAGCAAATTTTAGCCATAATTCTGTGGGGCTGGTAGATAGTGGAATAATTTTTAAAAATTTAAATTTCCCGTGTTGTAAAAATGTCAGCCTTAGAAGATTTTTAGTATCTGATTTGGTTTTGACGTCAATGATTTGTAATGACATTGGTTTATATAGTTGCTTCTGTAAACCAGCCTAATAGTGATTCCTTAAGATAAAATCATTCTTTTTTTAAACATGACTTTGTATTTTTCTAAAGTTAATAGAGACAAATTGTTGGTTATGTAAAATGAACTTTTTTTTTTTTTTCCGGTATGGTAGCTGCATTAGTGAGTAGGCAAGTGCTGGTCATCTGCCTACAGTTCTCTGTTCGCTTTCCCACCTGTCAGCTGTAAGCAGTATGGAGGCATTGAAAATGTTTTCCTTTACATGCAAAAGCTCTCATGAATTGCTCCTAAATCCATATCAAGCACATTTTGTGTCTTTTAGATTTGTGGATATTAACTTTAACTTGTGATGATAGTATTAACTAGCTATGTTCTTTAATATATATAAATGAACTGCATACAAGTCCGCTATGCTTCTGATCTTGGATTTGCTCAAATACACTGTGCTGAGAAGGTTTATAAACAAGTTACCACCTGGAATTTTAGTTGCACCTTAGGAAATTATTTTAATAAACCAAATTTACTGGATTATAAATTACAAACAATAATGGACCCATTTTAAGTATATATTTTAGTGAGATTTTACAAATATACTCAGAGAACCACCACAACAATCGAGATATAAAACATTTCCATCATCCCCCGAAATTTCCACATGCCCAAAAAGTTTTCTGTCCCCAAGCACCTAACTCCTTCCTATCACTAGAGATAGTTTTTACTCACTCTAGAATATTGCATAAAGGCAATTGAGCTATGCATACTTTTTGTGATTGGCTTTTTTCACTTAGCTTAATGTTTTTCAGATTCATCCATATTGCATATACATTAGTTTCTTTCTTTTATTATTGAGAATCATTTCACTTGTATATGTACCGTTTGTTTTTTCCATTCACGAGTTGTTGCACATTTGTGTAGTTTGCAGCCTTTGGCTGTAACCCAAAAAAAGCTGCCATAAACATGGTGTATACAACTATGTATGGACATGTGTTTTCATGTCTCATGGGTAAATATGCAGGAGGGGAATTGCTGATTCCTATAAGTGTAAATTTAACTGTATCAGAAACTGCCCAACTGTTTTCCAAAGTAGCTGTACCACTTTGCGTTGCCACTAGCAATGTAGGAGCATTTTATTTGTTCCACATCCTTGTCAATAATTCATATTGTATTTTTATTTTACGTTTCTCACAGTGTTTTTAATTTGCATTTTTTGGCGTTTAATACTGTTAAACATCTTTTTATACATTAATTGGACATTCATTGGTCTTCTTTCGTGAAGGATGTATTGAAGTGTTTTGCTCATTTTTATACTGGGTAGTTTGTCTTCTTATTGAATTAAAAGTTTTTAGTATATATATTGGATACCAGTTTGCTATCAGATGTATGTATTGAAAATATTTTCTTTCTGTAGCTTGCTATCCTTTTTTTTTTTTTTTTTCCTGTTGTGGTTCATGCTTCCATACCCTGAGAAATCTTTGTCTACTCTAAGGTTGTGAAGTTATTCCCTTTGTTTCCTTCTAATAGTTTTATTTTTTCAGCTTTTATATTTAGTTTTGTGATCCGTTTCAAGGTAATATTTGAGTATTAGTATGAGGTAAGATAGAAATGTTGTGGATTTTTTGTTTGTTTGGGGTTTTTTTGTTTTTGTTTTTTTGTAGTATGGGGTAATATTGAGGTTTTTGTTATTTTTTGCATCTGGGTATCCAATTGTTCCAGGACAATTTGTTGAAAAGACAATTTTTTCTCCACCTTTATAAAAAAATCAGTTATGTGGGTTTATTTCTGGACTCTGTATCCTTTTTTATTGACCTATATGTCTCTCATTTAGCTAATTCCACATTGCCTTGATTGTTGTAGCTTGTATTCTAAATCTTGAAATAGACTTTCACTTTCAGATTTGTTTGGTTATTCTAGGACCTTTGGATTTCTGCGTAAATTTCAGAATTAGCTTATCAATTTCTCCAAAAATCTTATGGGGCTTTCATTGGAATTCCATTAAATCTGTAAATCAATTTGAAAGATTTGAGTCTTATATTCCCTAAACATGATATACTTCTCCATTTATTTAGGTTTTCTTTACTTATTCTCAGAATATTTTATACTTTTCAGTGTGGAGCTAATTCATTCACATGTATTGTCAAATTTCTCCAAAATATTTCATGTTTTTATGAAATAAATAAACATTTATTTAATAAATAAACATAATAACATTTCATGTTATTATGAATTGATCATAAATAGAATTTTTAAAATTTCAGTTTCTAAAGTAAGATTTTAATATTTTGAAATATATTGGGACTTGTTTTTTGGAATAGCATATGGTTTATCTTGGTGTACATTCTGGATGCACTAAATGTATATTCTGGAACCATATATTATCCAAGGTGGTCTATGAGGTCATTCAGATTTTCTATTTTCTTGATAATTTTCCTCTTTAGCTATTCTGACAATTACTAAGAAATGTACAATTAAATCTCCAAATTGAATTTATGTCTTTCTTTGCTTAGTTCTGTCAGTTTTGCTTTAAATAGTTATACTTTTAAAGAAATTCTAAGAAACAAAGTAATTTATCCCCCCCCACATATATGTACATCTATATACACACCCATGCACATAAGTACATATACACAAGATCATACAGTGTTATAATTTCCCACATATTTGTTGTGATTTGTATTCTTTATTCCTTCCTGTAAGTGCAGATTTTGATGTTGTATAATTTCCCTTTAGCTTTTAGTGTCCTGTAGTACAGCTGTCCTATATAAACATAGTATTTCACCTCTATTCTTTTTTTTTTTAAGATTTTATTTATTTATTTGACAGAGAGATTGCAGGTAGGCAGAGAGGCAGGTAGAGAGAGGGGGGTGGGGGGGAACCGGCTCCCTGCTGAGCAGAGAGCCCGATGCGGGACTTGATCCCAGGACCCTGAGATCATGACCTGAGCTGAAGGCAGAGGCTTTAACCCACTGACCCACCAAGGTGCCCCCTTCACCTCCATTCTTAAACATGTTTTATACATTTATAGTTTTTGATGAAGTTGTTTCTTTTTCAACTCTTAGAATATATAATTATCATATCCTCCAGCCTTTATTGTTTGTGATGAGAAATCACTTGTTGATTTTGTGATTGTACCACTGTATGTCACATGCCATTTCTCCCTACCTCTTCCAAGATTTAACTATGAGGTACTTAGATTTGGGATTTTTGCATTTATCCTAGGAGACACTTCCTGTGCTTTTTAGATCTGAAATTGAATATTTTATCAAATTTAGGAAATTTTTAGTCATCACTTCTTGAAGGATTGTTTCTGTTTCTCACTGTCTCCCAAAGTCTAGGGCCCCACTTAAGCGTGTTTTGGACTGCTGTGTGTTGGTCCATGTCTCTGATGTTCTGTTCAATTTTCTTAACTTTTTTTCTCTATTCTTCAGATTTCCTACTTTGTATTGATTACCCTTAAGGTATATCAATTATTTTTTCCTTTATTCATCTCCAATCTACTTGTGTGATCACCAAATAAATTTCTCATATAAGGAATAATAATTTTAAACTCTAAATTTTCTATCTGGTTCGTTTTTATAGTTTCTCATTCTCTGTTGATAGTCCTTTTCTGTTCACTTATTGATAGATCATCCTTTAATACTTTGTTGTTGTTGTTGTTGTTGTTTTTAATTAAGTAGGCTCCATACCCAGTATGGGGCTTGAACTCATGACCCTCAGATCAAGCATCACATGCTCTACTGATTGAACCAGCCAGGTGCCCCTCCTTTAATACTCTGAATACATTTTACTTTGAGTCAGTTTCTGTACGTTGTGTTTTCCCTAGTATGGATCATATTCACTGATTTTTTATTGAAATCTTCACATTGTAAAAAATGCATTTTAATGATTCTGAATTCATTCTGTTTTCCTGAGGATTTCAGGTTTTTTGTTTTAATAGATAGCTAACTTGCCTGATTTTAAATTAATTCTCACTTCCGTATATTTTGCAACAGATTGTATCTCTGTATCTCTGCTCAGTTTTACAGCTTTTAGGTTTGGCATTTTTAACCTGGTCACACAGGGCTGTCCCTTACAGTTAGAAACTTAGAGCCAAATATTTATACAGAATTTATACACACATTTGGGGGCTCACGCTTTCTGCCACATCAAGTCAGTAAGACTTCAACTTTATTACAAGCTTATTGGGAAATGCATGCCTTCAGAGGAGCATCAGATTTGTAAATCTCACAAGATTTAGTTGTCTTTCAACTTTAACTGTTCTCTCTTACCTACTTACTGTTTTTTCTCCCACTCATGCATTGGTAGCTTAGTGGTCAACCACAGATTTGGGCACATTTGGTAAATTTTGTAGAGCACTCTTTTTTTTTTTTTTTTTTTTTTTTTTTTTTTTTTTTAAAGATTTTATTTATTTATTTGACAGAGAGAGATCACAAGTAGGCAGAGAGGCAGGCAGAGAGAGAAGGGAGGAAGCACGCTCCCCGCTGAGCAGAGAGCCCAATGTGGGGCTCGATCCCAGGACGCAGGGATCATGACCCGAGCCGAAGGCAGTGGCTTTAACCCACTGAGCCACCCAGGCGCCCCTGTAGAGCACTCTTAATTCAAGGATTTTTCCCCTAAAGTTTCAGCTATTTTGACAACACTGAACTCTACATTCTGCCACCTTAAGCTGGAGAGGATATGATTTAGAGCTGTCAGAACTAAGGGAGCTTAAGAACCCCATTTTGGGCAAAAACAAAAAACAAACAAACAAAAAAAAACGGCCAGAAACTTGAAGTTTTTACATGTCATGATCACAGTCTTTCAAAAGGAAACTGCTGTGGTTGATGTCTTCTTTTAATTGCTTTGCAGTGCCTTTAAATATTTATTTTTTAATGGTATTTTAGGGACGCCTGGGTGGCTCAGTTGGTTAAGCTGCTGCCTTCGACTCAGGTCATGATCCCAGGGTCCTGGGATCGAGTCCCGCATGGGGCTCCTTGCTCAGCAGGAAGCCTGCTTCTCTGGCTGCCTCTCTGCCTGCTTGTGTGTACTCTCTCTCTCTCTCTGGCAAATAAATAAAATCTTAAAAAAAAAAATTTAATGGTATTTTATTCAGGTTTTATACTTAAAGCTGCAAGAGGCTTTGTGCACAGTGCTAACATTACCACAAGTCCAAACTTTCTTAGGAATATTTTTTAACAGTGTGGTTTTTACAGATATTAACAATGCCTGACATAGGAATTCAATTAATATTTGTTGAAAAAATTAATAAAGGCTTCTCTTTTTTTAAGTAATTCAGTAAATCTGCCATTGTCTCTTTATGTTGTGCTCAAAGTATTAAAGGAAAGAAAGGTGATATAAAAGTGTAGACATGTAGCTTATCAATAATATTAGAAAACAAAGGTATACTTGAGTTTATATTATATCACAAAATCTCAAAAATATTAACACATTTTGTCGAAGAAACCTGGTATATGATTTTTTTCATAAAAATTCAGAAAGAGGGCGCCTGGGTGGCTCAGTGGGTTAAAAGCCTCTGCCTTCGGCTCAGGTCATGATCCCAGGGTCCTGGGATCGAGCCCCGCGTCGGGCTGTCTGCTCAGCAGGGAGCCTGCTTCCTCCTCTCTCTCTGCCTGCCTCTCTGCCTACTTGTGATCTCTGTCTGTCAAATAAATAAAATATTAAAAAAAAATTCAGAAAGAAGGTAGGATGAAGGAATAATAAAAGGTCAAAGAACTGTTTACTCGGAAAACATTTAGTACAGATTTAAGAACTCTCAGATTACTCTTCAGTTTTAAATTGCTATTGAATTTAAAACCTAAAACACAAATGTAGAAGTAATACTATTTTTACAAATTTTATAAATACTAATCTTCAGGCTACGTACACTTAAGTGCTTAATTATTATGACATATAAGAAATGAAGTGTGAGTTTACAAACTGGTTGGTAGGTAAGAATAAAAGGTATTTTAGAGATGCAACGCCTGAAAAAAATCTTAGGAAACAGAAAAAGAAAGTCTGTTTTTTTTTTTTTCTATCATCATATGTAACCTTCTAAATTTTGTGGATATCAGAGATGGTGTAGAGGATGGAGAATAATTTTGAAATCAGACTATATTAAAAGTACTCACTTCCCGTGGACTATCCAGATAGGTCTCTTAGCCTATCTAACTGTACTTTTTAGGAAGACAATTATTGCCCCATTTTATATACTTGTTTTAAGGAGGAAAATTGTTAACACATCTGAGTGTGCTTGGCATATGGTAAGATACTGACTATAATTTTTTTCTTTTTTACAGAAGAGGATAAATATAGTACTTACTCTTCTTTGCTCTTCAAGTATTTCCTGGCAGAAGGAATCATCAATGGGCATACTTTGTTGGTTGCATCTGCAAAAGAAGACCCTGCTGATATTTTACAGGTATAGAATATACAAATGCAAAAATACTGCATTTTGAACATTTCATGAAAAAATATTGCTTATGTATATATAAACAAGATATATGTAAACAAAATACATACATAAAATTTTATGAAAATTTTAGGTAAACAAGATATTTGTTTATCTAAAAACCATATTTAGGGGCGCCTGGGTGGCTCAGTGGGTTAAAGCCTCTGCCTTCAGCTCAGGTCATGGTCCCAGGGTCCTGGGATCGAGCCCCGCATCAGCCTATCTGCTCTGCAGGGAGCCTGCTACCTCCTCTCTCTCTACCTGCCTGTCTGCCTACTTGTGATCTCTGTCTGTCAAATAAATAAATAAAATCTTTAAAAATAAATAAAAATAAATAAATAAATAAATAAAAACCATATTTAAATTCATTAATGTGACCATACATATTTTTTTTCTGTTAAAGAAAAATATCAAATTTATTTAAAGATGTAGTTTCACTTTTTAAATTAGTGTTCTTGGACAATTTTTATAACTGTAAGTTGATACTGGCATTGGGAACAATATTAATAAGCTACTAAAAACTGACAATAAATAAAGTTATTACTATAGTCATAAGAAGATAACTCTGTAAAAAGTAAAGTAAAGGAAAACAACAGCATATTATCTGATATTATATTACCAGGATCCTAAAGACATAAATTAGAAGAAAGATACAGAAATTAGAAGTACTCATTTATTAATCTCATTTTGCTTTGAGACTGCCAGAAATTACTCTTTTCCAAGTAACAAGCAATAATAATAAAATATGTGACTGATATACTCTGTCTTTTTAAAGCCAAAACACACATTACACCTCAGAGAGGACAATTCTGTTTTAAAATTCTTAATTTCTTTGTCCAGAACAGGAACACAACTTAAGCCGTTATTTGAATAGAAGAATAGAATCTAAAGTTATTTTCTCCCATAGGGTGTTTTCGTTTCAGTGCATTGTCTGCAAAATAACAAACAATTAATTCGTTTATAAAGAATTTGTAGCATAGTAAGTATTAACATACCATAGCTTTCAGCAGACACCAACAAATTCCTATACCCACTATAAAAAGTTATATAATGATGAGGTAAAACTAACACGATTCTTTCATATGGGTCAGATTTTGCTTATTAAGTAATACGGTCATAAAATCCAAAGGAGAAATCTTTGTATAATTTTCCAAATGATTTTCTTCTGGTTGCAGAGCCTGTTTTCCTTTGTTCTTATTTTTGGTGTTTGGCTTTTGTAATATTTTCTTGATGTTTTTGTTTCTTCTTTTGTTTCTTTTCCCTGGTCTTAATTAATCCAATCAATTTCTGGACAGTACTATGCTTGGTAGGAACAATAAAGGCCAAGATTATCATCCTAAAGAAGCTGTACAAGCTCTTCACGACACATTCCACCATAGTATGGAGACTAAGATTTTATATCAAACATCTTTATAGCCACGTAGGCAATTTTTGCCAGGCCAGAAGCAGGATAACCCTTGACCTTTGAACAACATGGGGTTAGAGACACTGATCCCCTGCACAGTTAAATATCCACATATAACTTTTAACTTTTGACTCCCCCAAAATAGTATTTCCACCTAATATTGACTGAAAGCCTTACTAACAACATAAACAGTCTATTAATACATATTTTGTGTGTTATATGTATTATATACTGTACATTCTTGTATATTCCTATATACATATATTGTATATATACACACACATACATATACATATATACATATATATTATATACTGTACATACTGTATATTCCTACAATAAAGTGAATTAGAGTAAGGACAATGTTGAGAAAATACATTTACAATACTATATTTATCATAAAAGATTCACATGTAAGTAGATCTGTATAGTTCAAACTTGTGTTGTTAAAGAATCAACTATATATTCGTTTCAAAATGAAGTGTTTTATTCTTCCTTCTTTTCTCCTGCAACCTAGGCAACTGATGTTAAAATCTAATCGATATACCAACACATTTTGCTTTAGAGAATTACACTTTTTATTTGAAAACTAATCCCTAACACCTTTCCTGAGTACCTTGAATTTGTACAAGTTAATATTAAAAATCTCAGGGTACTTTACTTGTCCTCTGTTGAATTATGTAAAGGAGTGAAGTTATAAATTAGGATTTCTTTTTTTTTTTTTAAGATTTTATTTATTTATATGACAGACAGAGATCGCAAGTAGGCAGAGATGCAGGCAGAGAGAGAGGAAGGGAAGCAGGCTTCCTTGCTGAGCAGAGAGCCTGACGCGGGACTCGATCCCAGGACCCTGGGATCATGACCTGAGCCGAAGGCAGAGGCTTTAACCCACTGAGCCACCCAGGTGCCCCTAAATTAGGATTTCTTAAAACATCTAGTTATTTATGTAAGTAGTTAGGTTCTGCAAACATTTATTCATGGAACAATTTTATGATACTGTAAAAAATATGTAAAATTAGAGTAAAAAAGTAGACTTTTAAAAAGTTGCACTTTTGACCAAGATATGTTAATGAGGATCAGATTTCTCTTTAGCCCTGAACCAACTAAAAAACAGGGCAAAATATATTAAACAACAGTTTTCAAGACATTGGGCATCAAATAATAAAGGACAGTGGTGCCAGAGAGATCCAGAATATACAAAGGGAGTTCTGTAACTTCCCTGGCATTATACATGCAAAGTTTCTAGGCTGTAGTGTGGTAAAAAGGAACCCAGGTTAAGACAGCATTAGGAGACACATCTAGGAATGTGGCATTATGACATATTATCTTCATCTGGAGCTTAAGTATAGTTTAAGGAAATATGTATGGGTGCCAACTTGACAAGGGGTGGACATGTGATGGTTAATTTTATGTGTCCACTTGACTGGGCCACAAGGTTCCCAGATATTTGATCAAACATTATCCTAAGTACTCTTATGAGGGTGTTTCTGGATGAGATTGATATTTAAATTGGTAGGGGCGCCTGAGTAGCTTAGCAATTAAGCATCTGCTTTCCGCTCAGGTCATGATCCCAGGGTCCTGGGATTAAGCCCCACATCAGGCTCCCTGCTCAGCAGGGAGTCTGCTGCTTCCTCTCCCTGTGCCCCTCTCCCCTGCTCATGTTCTCTCTCTTAAATAAGTAAACAAAATTTTTAAAAAATACTTAATTTAAATTGGTAAATGAAGTAAAGCAGATTGCAATCCCTAATGTGAGTGGGCCTCATCAAATCAGTGGAAGGTACAAATAGAACTAAAAGGCTAACCCTCCCTCAGCTAAGAACGAATTCCTTCTGACTGACTGCCTTCAATCTGAACTTCAGCTTTTTCCTGCCTTTGATTCAGACTAAAAAATCAGTTCTTCCTGATTCTTGAGCCTGCCAACATTTGGATGAGAACTACACCATCAGCTTTCCTGGGTCTTTAGCGTACTCACTCATCCTGCAGACCTAGGGACTTGTCAGCTTCCCTAGTAGTATTAGCCAATTCCTTTTTTTAAATAATAAATAATAAATCTTTTTTGTATTAAAATACAATTACATATATAATATGTACATGTAGTTATTTATATATATAATTTTGTATAAAACAAAGCAATATATACACACATATGTATATACACATATCCTATTGGTACTGTTTCTCTGGAGAACTCTGACTGATACAGTCTTACTAAAAATATAAAGATTACATTTAAAACCTACATGAAGAATTTCACATTTATTTATTAGCCTGAATTGAATGATTATCACCTCACATTCAAGATCTTGGCCAATTGTACACATAGTAAAGTACAGTGATCTTTCGACCTTTTTGCTTTCACACTTATAAAAAAAATTTTTTTAATTATGTATCTGTACACCAAGTTATCTAAAAATTGCAGTTATGAGATTGTTTAGTTGTAAAAGATGTTATTGTAAATATTGTTCAAAATGTGCATGTGCATGTGCATGAATGCGCATGGGGGAGGGGAGAATGAGAGAGAATCTCAAGCAGACTTCTGCTGAGTACAGGTCTCAACCACAGGACCCTGAGATCATGACCTGAGCTGAAATCAAGAATCAGCCGCTCAACTGAGCCACCCAGGCGCCCCTATAAATACTGTATTTTTAGTTAAATACTTTTAAATCAGTCTTCTAAGTGTATCCAACTGAATCTAAATAACATCACAATTTGATGTCAGTACCATTATTTCTAGAAATATATGTACATAAGCGAGCTCTTTTTTAACATCTGGAAATTTTACATCAATCATCTTTGCCTTGAATTCATATTTTCTATTCCAGTTCTCACAGAGTTTTGTGTGAATGCAGTGTTTCATGTTCAAAATATTTATCAATGACCTTATGATAGTTTTTCTATAACAAAAATTCATATTTACATTTAAGTACATTTTAAACTTGTCTGAAAAGATTAACATGTTAAACACACTTCTTTACAATTTAGTAATCTTTACACTTAGTGTTACATGCAGTATGTGAATGGACATAAAAATTTTCACATTTGCTTTATTAAGATATACCAGTCAAATGGGACAGGATTTAACATCAGTTCTATTTAAATTTTTTATTTTTTCAGATGTGAGTTGTTCACAATTAAGTAAAAGGGAAAGAAAGGGTTGTGTTACTGTAATGAATTTAAATTTTTTTCTGAGTAATAGACATATAAAAGATCATAGTGGTCCTTATCTTTTATTTGTTGGAAGTTTTTGATTACTGACTCAATTTCTCTGCTGGTTATTGTTCTGTTCAAGTTTTCTATTTCTTCCTGTTTCAGTTTTGGTAGTTTAAATGTGAATTAAAATTAAATCTAGGAATTTATCCATTTCTTTCAGTTTGTCCAATTTGTTGGTATATAGTTTTTCATAATAATCTCTTATAATTAATTGTATTTTGTTGTATCGGTTGTTATTTCTCCTCTCTCACTTGTGATTTTATTTATTTGGGTCCATTTTCTTTTCTTTTTGATAGGTCTTGCTAGAGGTCTACCAATTTTTTTTTAATTTTTCAAATTACCAGCTCCTGTTTTTCCTAATCTGTTTTTTTTTTCCACTTCTATATCATTTATTTCTGCTCAGATCTTTATTATTTCCTTCCTTCTGTTGGCTTTTGGCCTCATTTCTTGTTTTGTTTTGTTTTTAACTCTTTTAGGTGTAAGGTTAGATTGTTTATTTAAGATTTTTCTTGCTTCTTGAGGTAGGTTTGTGTTGCTATGTACTTCCCTCTTAGGACTGCTTTTGCTGCCTTGCAGGGGTTTGGGATCATTGTGTTTTCACTTTCATTTGTTTCCATATATTTTTTAATTTCTTCTTTGATTTCCTGATTGACAACATTCATTGTTTAGTAGTACGTTGTTTAACCTTCATGTGTTTGTGGTCTTGCCGGTTTTTTTTTTTCTTGTGGTTGACTCCTAGTTTTATAGCATTTTGGTCAGAAAAGGTGCATGATATGATTCCAATCTTTTTTTGTTTGTTGAGACCTGATTTATGATCTAATATGTGATCTATTCCGGAGAATGTCTTATGTGCACTTGAAAAGAATGTATATGTGATGTTTTAGGATGGGATGTTCTGAATGTATCTGTTAAGTCCTTCTGGTCCAGTATGTCTTTGAAGCAGCTTAGGTGGTTTTATGAAGAATGTTTTCTAATGTCATCCAGTCAGTTTTACCCAATCTTGTGTACTTAATATATTATCAAGGACATTAAAATGCGTCCACAAAAACCTAATGATCTTAAGCATATTTTCATTCTTGTATTTATAAGGAGTAGCCCAGAACAGTTTTTTATTTTTACTTATGTACTTGCATTTCATATAGCTCTTCTCTGAAAATGTATCTTTTTTTTTTTTCCCGAGAGAGAGAATGGGAGAGAGAGAGAAAGAGAGCATGAGAGGGGGAAGGTGAGAGGGAGAAGCAGACTCCCCCCGGGACTCTGGGATCATGACCTGAGCCGAAGGCAGTTGCTTGACCAACTGAACCACCCAGGTGCCCCTATCTGTTTTGTTTTTTTTTTTTTTTAAGATTTTATTTATTTATTTGACAGAGAGAGCACAAGCACACAAGCAGGGGGAGTGGCAGGCAAAGGGGGAGGGAGAAGCAGGCTCTTTGCAGAGCGGGGGAAGCCTAATATGGGACTCGATCCCAGGACTCTAGGATCATGACCTGAGCCAAAGCCAGTGGCTTAACCAACTGAGCCACCCAGGTGCCCACCCCTATCTAGTTTTTGAGTTAACAGAACTTTCACTCATCAGTAATATTTCTTAAATTCATGATTTTTAAAATTTCATATTTCTTTCATATTTCTTTCCTTTTTATTTTGTAATAATAAATTTAAAAGAATAATATTCCATTCTCATTTTTCTATTAAGGAAGTACAAAAAGTATTGTTTTTAACCTATATACATTTAATGTGGTCCACTTAGTTTTCACAAGTTTAAAATAGACTGAATTCAAAAATTCTGGCTGTAAAAATTAAAATTATTTAAACTCTCGTAATACCAGTGGATAGACAAAATTTTTAACATCCCTCCGAGAAAAATAAAATATTTTGTGTAATTTAAAATGAGATTAAAATGAGATGTTAAGGACTAATATAGATAATAGTTTTTTCTGCATATTATTCAGCCAAGATTTCAGTGTTCCCAACTCAATTAGAGTTATATTAGAGTCAGTTGTATTAAACAGCCCAACAATGAATGACCAAAACCAAGACATTAACAGTGTTTAGAGATACAACATGGGGGTGGTGGGGGATGCTATAATTGTTTATTTTTAATTTTATGATGTATGATTGGGGATTTCTGGAACCTATAACCAAGGCAAATATTGCTGGTACAAGAAGAGGGAAAAGACAATCTTATAGACCATAATTATCTTAAAACTGTGTATAACTAAAAGACAAGTAAAGGATAAAAAGCCCCATCAGCTGCCTAAGATATATTATATAACCACCCAGCAATTTATCCATCATCCTTTGAAAACATATTCATGCCTATTGTAGTCAAAGCTCCTTCAGGAAGTCAGCATTAAGATGTAACACTGAAAAATTACACCCCTTAGAAAATCCTATAGAACAATATACATGATGTTGTTAAAGCTTTTAAAAAGCTGGTAAGTATTTTTCAGTTAACTTTTTATCTAAAAGAATGTTCTTGATCATCTCAAATACAGTGATAAGTATTCTCTGAAAATTTTCTATGCAATGTTTTCTAAAATAGCGAAAATTGTATTTTTATGTTAGAATATTTAAGCATTTATCAGTAGATAGACTGATATTTTTAGAAATAAAAAATTATATACACAAACATTCACAATTTCCTTAGAACTTGAAAGTGCTGTGTTTTTCTATTATCTTTTTCATAATTTTAAACAATGTATGTTAATATTTGCAGAATTAAAGAAAGTAACCTGATTTTTAGAAGTAAATTTAAATGTTATTTCACAATATACTAAGGTGAGTTTTAAAAGTTAATTCGAATATCTTTAGAGATGACAGACGAGGTAGGTAATATTCATGCAGGAAGAGATATCTAATATCTAGAGCAAAGGGTTAATTCCTGACTTACAGCATTAACTTTTTGAGTTATTTGTTATATACATTGCATACTGTCCAGCATCAAACACAGAACAAAGTGGAAGCTGAGGATGCTTTTAAGGAGTTTAAAAGTTTTACTTTTTAATATGTACCTAAGATAAGTACATGGTTATGAGCAGGAATGTAACTGCCTTGATGTTTACTAAAGGCTTGCAGTATATATTTTTTAATATCAAACATACTAATAAGTTAATAGCTCAAATTTAAAATCAATTATGGTGAAACTACCCTTATTATAGAGAAAATCTTTCATAATTGAAAATTAATTACTTTATAATAACTTTTAAGTCACAGAATAAGTAACAATTTATTTAAAATAAGCCATGTCATATGAGATGAATTAATATAGCAACAAGGTACTTAGTAATGAAGTATGAAAATTTAGACTAACATCTTCAGAATTCCCTTTTATGGACTTTCTATAAGTAAAAACAAAAATATCTAATAATTTGGAAGCATTTTTTATATATCCCCAAATATCAGTTTGTTACCCAAATAATGAACTCATTTAATAAGGTCTTATTTATTGTATCTTGTATCTTTTGCTTTATTTGTTTTTTTTTGGTGGGTTTTTTTTGTTTGTTTGTTTTTTGGGTTTTTTTGGTTAAACTGAGAGAAGATAACATCAGTTGATTTAGAATTAGATGAAGTAGTATTTGCTAAATAGTGTACGGTTTGAATTATTATTAGAAAGCTTTCCTTTCCTTTCCTTGGGTCAATTTGGTGTCAAGATTGAATCTGTATTTGCCATCCATCTTTTACTAATTGATCATGGAACAAAAATTAGAAGTCTAAATCCAATGAGTGGGGTTAGTTTGTTTGCTCTTAGTATGTTATAGCATCAGATTACAGGCTGGTCCTTCTGAGCAAATAGAATACAAAAATATTTCAGATCCAACTTTGTTCTCCTTGTTCTGCCAAAAATTGAGAAAGCTGCAACAATGAAGTTAACGAAATGTCCCCTGTTTGGCCACATATACTACTGAACATTTTTAAAAAATTATACTTATCATAAAAGTTGTAGTTTTTTAATGATTCAGAACAAGAGTAATACGTTATAAATAATTTAAAAAATTATTTTCTGGCCCTTCTGCCATTCCACTTTGCAAGTTTCATGCATACTCAGTACCTTCTAAATAGCACATCTTCCCACACGTTTTTACTTATTTTTACTTTTCTGAGCCTACATAATATGTATTTTTTATTAAAACTTTATTTTACTGTGTATCTTCTGTTCATAGTTTAAATACAAATATTTGAAGAGCCCTTTTAAGGCAAAACTATAGTCAGACTATGTTCCTTCCATTTCTTTGTCAACATTTTATTTGTTCAGAAAATTATCAGGCTATCTATATGCTTTTCAGTGCTTACAACTCCGAAGTGCTAGTTGAGCCAGAAATTTGCTGTTTGACCCCAGGGTTTCACTCTTTTTTTCCCCCTGGCTACTTGTGAGAGCTTATTTAAAATTCTGAGTTCTCCCCTGGCAGCCACAGTTAGAGCTGCTTTGGCAAACTAAAAAGACTAAGAAAAATCATGCAAAGGCTCAATACTGCTTCCAGTGACCTACATTTGTAGCCAGCTTTTAAAAGATGGCATGTGCCTTATTTTCCAACAAGAAAATGAAAGATAAGATAAAAGTTGAAAGGGAAATAAACCCACCACTCTGTTACAAGCTTGAAAGAACCATGTCTGGTATAACATTAAAATAAACACAAAGTTGGGGTTGATATTTGTGCATCACCAACATAAGAAAGGAATTTTGTATGCAGAAAAGTAGCCTAAGTCATATAGCAAAAATGCCATACTCTGTGATGGGATATTTGTCTCAGAAGATGAAGTATATTTGGGATATGGGCTTAGATTTTAATTTCTGTGATGTTGCAAGACCTTGCACAAGTAGCTGCAGGACATTGCACAAGTCACTTATTCTCTCATTAAGATAGAGATAATTCCCTGGCTACCTCATTCTGGAATTCCAAATTAAAAATGAAAAATTGAGAATTTTGCTTTCTAAATCTTAAAATACTCCAGGCCTCACATTTACTTTCCAAAATTTTATTTTGAACTCATTAAAAAAAAAAAAAAAGAGTGGTTGTAAATGCTTGATGGTTATTGTCATGCTCAAATGTTAAAATCTTAGAACTGTTATAAAGCACTTATCATTCTTTGAAAAGAAGCCACACAAAGTCAGACTTGGGGATATTAGAAATGGAATTCATTTGTCCTCTGAATACTTTTTTGAAGCATATTCAGAAGAGAAGATATTCAATCCTTTTGGATGAGTTAAGTGACTTCAAATTCTGAAAACCAGAGTCATTAAAACTTAAAACACACACACACACATACTTTTTAAAATCAGCTCCCCAAATTAATGAAATTGACTCATTAAATGAAATATTAAAGGATCCCATGAAGGAAGATAGGTGCACACCATCAAGGATCATGGATTTAAATAGATAGTCTTTGAAGATTATATACAAAAGGATAGCTTTCTTCTTCCCTCGCATGCTCTCTCACCCTCTCTATCTCAAATAAATAAATAAAATCTTTAAAAAAGAAATTCTTTAAAAAGAGCACTTGGGTGGCTCAGTTGATTGGACGACTGCCTTCGGCTCCGGTCAAGATCCCAGAGTCTCGGGATCAAGTCCCGCATCAGGCTCCCAGAACCACAGGGAGTCTGCTTTTCCCTCTGACCTTCTCCCGTCTCATGCTCTCTCTCACTCTCTCTCTCTCTCAAATAAATAAAATCTTTATTTTTTTTTTAAAGATTTTATTTATTTATTTGACAGGGAGAGATCACAATTAGGCAGAGAGGCAGGCAGGGTTGGGGGGAAGCAGGCTCCCTGCTGAGCAGAGAGCCCGATGCAGGGCTTAATCCCAGGACCCTGGGATCATGACCTGAGCCGAAGGCAGAGGCTTTAACCCACTGAGCCACCCAGGTGCCCCCCAAAGATTTTATTTATTTATTTGACAGACAGAGATCACAAGTAGGCAGAGAGGCAGGCGGGGGTGGGGGGAGAACAGGCTCCCCGCTCAGCAGGGAGCCTGATGCGGGGCTTGATCCCAGGACCCTGAGACCATGACCTGAGCCGAAGGCAGAGGCTTAACCCACTGAGCCACCCAGGCGCCCAAAATAAATAAAATCTTTAAAAAAAAAATTCTTTAAAAAAAAAAGGATAGCTTTACTGTGTGAAAACCCCAAAGAAGACAAGGCTATCTTTCCATTTAGTGTTGGGGTGATTCTTTCAGGGCTCAGTGTTTCTTTCCTGCAATTTTGTTTTGTTTATCAGAAACTGATGGGCAGTTGCAGAAAATGGCCTTAATTTACCATAGTCACCTTTTCATGTTATATTAGTGAAATCAGAGATATCTGAAATGCACTTACCAGTTTTGTAAAATAGTTTTTACTACTGTGTTTGTGTTTATGTGTGTGTGAAAGTCTGCTAGATTTCAAAAACAGGGTCGATGGCATTAAACTGAAGACTTAAATTGGAAGTGGAAGATCTATCTGAGACTATGAAGTGAAGCATCTTACCTTTCTATTTCTTAAAACAGATTTACAACAAGATACTATAGAATTTTTTAAAACCTATATTATGCCTTTACCTGGTTGCCTCTACTTCACAGTACTCAGGGAGCAGAAAGAGAATTGTTTTTGTTCTGTTACCACCAAATGTACATCACAAAATAATTCTCAAGTTTAATAAAAATAAAGTGTTATCTAGTTTCATTTATTGTACCAAAATATACTCAGGATTTTTGTGACATCTTCCATTACCTGGGTTGATTTTAGAAAAATAAAAGAATATGATATCAAACAAATAAAACCAGTCACTTGTATGCTCCTGAGCTAGGAAATATAACTGATCTAGTCCTCTTAAGTAAACATAATGCCTGATTACTAATTGAGATATCTTTGACAATAAATATACCAAAACTTTAGAATACTTCTTTTCCAACCTTGTAAAAATTCTGTGACCTCTTTGGCCCCATGTCAGGTTCTGCATTCAGTTGGAGTCTGCTCAAGAGATTCTCTCTCTCTCTCCCTCCCCCTCTGCCTCTCTCCCTGCTCGTACTCTCTCTCTCTCAAATAAATAAATTGAATTAAAGCTTAAAAAATCTTATGTTCTCAAACCTCGATTTAATAAATAATTATGTTAAGATCACTGTCACTATCTTAACTTCTACAATAACTGTATTTAGAGATGTTTTGGTTATATCAGGTTTTTAGAAATTATCTTAATTATATTCAGTTGGGACACTTAACACTTAAAGGAATTATGTTGAAATCCTTTGCCAGTATCAGAATCCTTCTATAACTCAAGTAATTATTTCATAACCTGTTTGCTCAGTAAGGGTTTTCATGTATCTTCTGATTAAGAGGACAGGTTAATAGGCATCCTTATACAGTAAATATTTACTAAGGGAATTATTACACATGGTCTTATTATGTAAACCTGTTAAAACCAATGATTAAGTGGAGAATTCAGTCTACTTTTTAAAACATTTCATGGGGATGCCCTGGTGGCTCAGTCCATTAAGTGTCCGGCTCTTGATTTTCTGCTCAGATCATGATCTCAGGGTCCTGGAATCAAGCATCAGGCTCCTTGCTCAGCACAGAATCTGCTTGAGATCCGCCCTCCCCCTTCCTCTGCTCTTCCCCTGCTTGTGCTCCCCCGTCTCCTTCTAAAATAAATAAATAAAATTTTTTTAAAAAAATTAAAAATAAAACATTTCACAAGATGTATTTTAATATGTTATAAGGATATATTTGTTCACCATTTATATTTCTTTCTGTAACTAGGGATGTAGATATAAAGATATACATACCTGTTCTTCATGTTATCCTTCTCCTTCCCCCTATCTTAGTCAAGAAAATTGAGAGATCTGTCTTTCAGTCTTGTCACTACATTTTCGGTTTATATGTTAACAAGAAATGTGATAAGGATCTACGGAACAGCATTGAGAACACTGCTCTTATCCTAGTGGTTTCATTTTCTGTTTTGTAATTCATGTAATTGATGTAGTTGCCAAAAGAAAAGCATCATTTTTGTCAGTAGCTTAATTTTGGTAGTTTAATTAAAATAATAATTGTATACCAATGTGAAAGTATTTTTCATCCTTTCTTATAATATTATTAATTTTGCCCCTTTATATTCAAGAGAAAAAATGTATTAAAAAATTCTACCAAGATGTCCCCTGTACTGAATTTAGTGTGAAATATGGATGGATATAAATTTATTCTCTAATTATTAACCTTAAAATCCATAAGTTTAAAAATATTTTTTATGTAACATCAGCTGTATACCCACAGACCCTCTGACTTACTCCATTGCAATCTACATTTCTTAATGCTTTTAACCTCTCCCTTAATATTTTTAAATATTTAAATGGAGGTAATATGGAGACCATATCTTTAATAGATGGATACTCAGGCTAGTTATTTGGAGTTCTTTTGTATTCAAATTATGGTAATCAGTCAATAATATCTTTGAATTTGTTTCTCTTTCTAACTTTCAGAAAATAAATGTTCCCCAACTCCCCCCAAATCAACAAAGTAATATACTTACTGATACAATATAATATACTTACTGATACATGGATAATGCTTAAGTAGTATTAATTATACAGTTACCAAAACCTGCAAGGATCAAAAGATTTTATTTTTAAGAAGGATTTCTCATGCTGCATGGATTATGTTGCTACATAATAGCTCAGTAGTACTTCTGCTGAATTGTAAAATAGCTTAGAGAGGAGTATGATGCCCATAGTTGGTGTAATGCATTGGTAATTAAGAGGGTGGGAGGTTAAGCTTCATTAACTGCTGAGGGATTGTATCTTGGGTTTTATTATGCCCTAGAGAACATAAAAAGTGAGAAGGGTCAAACTGTTGGAATCAGATTTTGCTTGTGCATCTGCCAAAACAAAGACCACAAAATAATATAGCAGTAAGCACAGAATGGCATGAATTGAAAAGGGAAGAAATATATTTACAGCATCTTATGGATAAGGATAAATGTTTCTGGTAAAAAAAATAAATATACCTAATTACTGGAGTATATTTTGGTATTGGAAGTTTGTAATAATTTGGTTTCATATAGGTTTTTTTTAAGTAGAATAAGCAGTTTTTGTCCAAAGGTAGTGCCAGTTTCTTTTTCATGTTAATTTTCTGAAGTGATTCATCTGATTAAGAGAGAGAAATTTTATACTTTTCACTATATCTTCTGTATAGACCTTATGAAGCCTGCTTTTTATTTTTACTTATTCCTAATCCTTCCTACCAAATCTATGGGTACTGTAGGCACCATACTGCATAAAAGAACCAAAAATGTGGTATTTTTTTCTTTAAGGAAACAAGGGTATAACAATCATGAAATGTGTTGGTGCACTCACTGGGTAAGAAATCAAAGACTGGGATTTTCAAAAATACAAGGAAGGACCTTGATCTGTGATCTGTTACAGCTGTAATCATTGAATATTTAAAAGCTTATTACTAGCATTCTCTTGTAAGACAGATTTAATTCAAACATTAATTAAATTTTTTGTTTGATTAGATACAGACATTGCAACAAAAATATAGATTATAGCAGTCATCATCTCTGATAGGGTCAAGGAGTCACAATGAGCAGGTTAGGTGATGACACATTTCAAAAAATATAGGGCTTACAAATATAACAACATACTGAATACAAATTCCTAACAGAATACGTTTCTGAACATTGAAAGACAAAAGTATCAGAATATTCGGGATGCCTAGCTGGCTCAGTCGGAAGAGCATGGCTCAGTCGGAAGAGCATGCTACTCTTGATCTTGGGTCATGAGTTCAAGCCTCACTTTGGGCATGGAGCTTATTAAAAAAAAAAAAATCAGAATATTCTTTTTTCCCAAAAAATATCAGTTTTGGCGTATTTTTAAATAATTCATTTTCACTTGAATTCTGAATAGCAGTATTGAAACCATTAAGACTGAATTTTCATATAATGGATTTTTTTGTCAGAGAATTATATAGGACGATCTAACACTGTTGCCTTTGGATTGAGTTCTCCCTTTTTTTTTTTTTTTATTAAGCTTGTTTATTAGAGAGAGAGAGCGCACACACACAAGGTGGAGGGAGGGGCAAAGAGAGAGAGGAAGAAGCAGATTCCCCACAGAGCAGGGAGCCAGACCTGAAAGGGGCTCCATCCCAGGACTCTGAAATCATGACCTGAGCTGAAGGCAAACACTTAACCACCTGAGGCACCCAGGTGCCCCAGGATTTAGTTCTTGACTTCACAATACTTAAAACCCACTGACTCTTAATTTGCATTGGTCAGTTTTTAATTTTCTGCTATTTTTGTTCAGCTTTCTGGCTAAAAGAATGATACAAATGAAATTGACCAAGTGTTCACGTAGGCCTATCTAGGTAAATTACTAGCATAACATTTATTCATACCATGTTGTGTTAAAAATTCTTTATATATTGATGGAATGCTTAAAAACAGATACTAAAGGAATTTTGGTCCATTTTCTAAAGAAATACCATATTTTATCAAATCTGAGATGCCACTGACCACAAGATGCAACACTGTTTTATGTATCACTGACAAAAACACTGCCAAATAAACTAAAACAGAAACAGAATGTTGTCTTTTAACTTAGGATTTTTATTTAATTATTTGTAAGTTTTCTTAGGCATTTATATTTTTTAAAATCGTATCACACTTGTACATAAAAAAAGATAAAATATGTAACTTCTAAAACTTCATTCACATTCATATTTCTACTGTAATGAGCTACTTTCTGTTTTATAGTCATTGACCATATCTGGTTTTTCACGATTCATGTTTTTTCATATGATACCATTCTCTGTGTCATCAAGGACACTGATGATGTGACATTTCTTAAAAGATGCTCCACTCTTGCACCCAGATGTTATTCTAAAACAATGACATACAAGGGCAGCTGGGTGGCTCAGTCAGGAAGGCATCCAACTCTTGATTTCAGCTCCATTCATCATCTCAGGGTCATGAGCTCAAGCCCCAACTCAGACTCCAGGCTCAACAGTGTCTGCTTGAGATTCCCTCCCTTTCCCTACCCGCCCCTCGGACCCCACACTCCCTCACACGTGCCCTCTCCCTCCCTCTCTCTCTCAAATAAATAAATAATTCCTAGAAATAAAAAATTAAAAAATAAAACAATGACATGCATTGTGCAAGTATTGTTTCAGATGGCTATCTTTGTTTTCCCAAAACGTATCAGTGGAAGTTTTCTGGAAAACCAGAATTCATATTCTTCCTTAATTGAGCCATATATAGATTCTTGGCCAAGATATAAAAGAATTACATTTGCCCACTTACACACCAAGAGTAACAACCAATTTCGTACATATGCAGACATGATAACTTTATCTGCTTGATATAATATCACCTGTAAAATATATCCCAATTTCAGTAATAATAACCTGAAAAAAAAAAAAAAGAGAATCAATGAAATACAGTTAAATATATACCTCAATTTTGAACCTGGGTTTTGGTGTGTTGGAATTACCCACTTCCCAGAAACCCAGTTATCGCAAATCTTAATTGTCCTTGTTTACCATAATGTTACCAGTTTAAAAATAATCCCCATTTATGGAGCACCTGGGTGGCTCAGTCGTTAAGTGTCTGCCTTCAGCTCGGGTCATGATCCCAGAGTCCCGCATCAGGCTCCCTGCTCAGTGGGAAGCCTGCTTCTCTCTTGTTCACGCCCCCTGCTTGTCTTCCCTCTTTCACTATCTCTGTCTGTCAAATAAATAAAATCTTTAAAAAATAAGAAATAATCCCCATTTTTAATGTGTTGATGTGTTCTTGGGAATATGTCTGTGTCCCAGTGAAGCTGGAACTTAACATACGCTTCTTAAATTGTATTTCTTAACATATATCTCACTCAGCATATACAAGTGTTACCTTGCTCATTTGGGAAATATGCTACCAAGGGGAGAAATAAGTTTAAGGAAAAAATTCTGCTGTGGTTAGGAGATATTAGAGTTGAGCAATCAGGAACTGGACATCTTATATATTTTTCTAGAGTTTCAAATTTTTTCTAATCTTTTTGAAGTACTAACAATAAAATAAAGGGAAATAATCTAATAATGAGGGTCTTCTAAGGAAGTACTTTTGTCTTTTAAGAAGTAAATAACCTTACTGTACTGCAAGAAAATTAAGGAAATTTACCTTTGGAATTTACCTTTCAGAATCTATCAGTCCTATTTAGGTAATATTAAAACTGATTAAAGATAGTTGTTTGAAATTTAAAAAATACATTTTTCTCTCACGAACTCTTTCACCGCATCTGGGATTGAATACTTTTTTTTTTTTTTTAAGATTTTATTTATTTATTTGACAGACAGAGATCACAAGTAGGCAGAGAGGCAGGCAGAAAGAGAGGAAGGGAAGCAAGCTCCCTGCTGAGCAGAGAGCCCGATGTGGGGCTCGATCCCAGGACCTTGGGATCATGACCTGAGCTGAAGGCAGAGGCTTTAACCCACTGAGCCACCCAGGCGCCCCTGAATACTTATTTTTATCACACATTTGAATTTTGAAATTTCGGAGATATGCTTTATTACAAAAAATAATGTAGATCATAGCAAAAAATTTAAGTAATAATAAAGGAATTTAAGTGAAAAGTGAACTTCTCCCCACCTATACCATTCACAATCTACAGTTCCAGTCTTCCTCTATGAAAAGTCCCCGACATTGATTGTATTTAATTATTTTTAGTTACTCCAGTGGCTACTATTATAATTGTAAATTATACTCTTTGCCTTTTATTTTTTGATTCATTGTATGTTGTACTATTAACTCAGTATATAAGATAAACTTATCACAACTATCTTTTGCTATCTCTTCTGCCTTCAACCTGTTATCTCTAACTTACTTGTACGTTATCAATTATTACAACTCAAATTCTATAACTATATTTGAATCTTCAATACTCTGTTCGTAAGTTTATTTTACAAGTTGAAACACATCATTTAAATTATCAAATTCGATAAATATTTTACTGAATCAAATCGTATAATGGACTTCTTGAAAATGAAATGCCTTCTTAGTCACTGAACTGAACTTCTAGAAGAGGACAGGAATCATTTCTTACATTCCCTCAGTTCCTTAGTTTCATGTCACATTTTTAGTTCCTTTTCTTCATATTTAGCTTTTCATGTTCTTGTTATGCTTTTTATTCTTTTACCAGTACCAGCATTTCTTTTTTCCCCCAGTTTTATTAAGACAGAATTTACATGTAACATTGTATTAGTTTAATGTGTATACAAAATAATGATTTGATATATGTATATACTACAGAATGATCACTATGATAAGTTTAGCTAACATCCATCACCTCACTTATTACAAGCTTTTTTTCCTTGTGATGAGAATTTTAAGATCTATTCCCTAGCAACTCTCAAATATACAATACAGTATATTTTTTAAGTTTTATTTATGTATGTAATCTCTACAACAACATGTGGTTCAAACTCACAACCCCTTGATTAAGAGGGGCGTGTTCTTCTCACTGAGTCAGCAGGGTGCCCCAGCAACACAGTATTGTTAACTCTAGTCCCCATGCTGCACATTCCATCCCCATGACTTACTTATCTTATAATTGGAAGTTTGTACCTTTTGGCCACAGTGAGCCATTTATTCCACCCTCACCTCTGGCAACCACCAATCTGTTCTCTGTTTCTAGGAGTTCGGTTTCTTAGATTCCTCATATAAGTGAGATCATACATTATTTGCCTTTCACTATCTGACTAATTTTGCTTAGCATAATGCTTACAAGATTTACTCATGTTGTCACCAATGGCAAGATTTCCCTTCTTTTTTATTGCCACATATATATTCTTTTTTTCATTTTTTTCATTTCATATTTTCTTTTTTTCATTTTCATTAGTCTGCCACATATACCACATATATATTCTTTTTTTCATTTTCATTAGTCTTCTGTCAGTGGGCACTTCGGTCGTTTGGGTTGGGTGTTGTGTTGGGTGTTGTAAAGAAGGCTGCAGGGATCATGAGGTGCAAATCGGTCTTCAAAGATAGTAACATTATTTCTTTCAGATACATACTTTCAGAAGTGAAATTGCTAAATCATATGGTAATTCCTTTTTAACATTTTGAAGAACCTCCATATTTTCCATAGTAGCTATACCAATTTACATTTCCACCAGCAGTGCACAGTGGTCCCCTTTTCTCCACATCCTCACCAACTTTTAGCTCTTGTATTTTTAAAAATATTCTATTTATTTATTTGACAGAGAGAGAAAGAACAAGCAGGGGGAACAGCAGGCAGGGGGAGAGGGAGAAGCAGGCTCTCTACTGAGTATGGATCCCGATGTGGGGCTCTCCATACCAGAACCCTGGAATCATGACCTGAGCTGAAAGCAGATGCTTAACCGACTGAGCCATCCAGGTCCCCAATCTCTTGTATTTTGATGACAGCCATTCTCACAGATATGTAAAATAAAATTACCTTTTTATTTTCTGGTTGAAAGAAGATATATAGGTCTTCATTTTATTATTAAGGCATTACCAGTTTATTATTTTTTATGATTTCTACCTCCTTTTTGGCTTCCTTTTTTAATGGCTGAATTACATCTTCAAATACTTTTTTTTTCAATTATTTTTATTAACATGTAATGTATTATTTGCCCCAGGGGTACAAGTCTGTGAATCATCAGGCTTACATATTTCACAGCATTCACCATAGCACATACCCTCCCCAATGTCCATAACCCAACCACCCTATCCTTACACCCCCACCCCCCAGCAACCTTCCATTTGTTTTGTGAGATCAAGAGTCTCTTATGGTTTGTCTCCCTCCTGATCCCATTTTGTTTCATTTTTCCCTTCCCTACCCTCCACAACCCCCCACCCTGCCTTTCAAATTCCTCATATCAGAGAGATCACATGATAATTGTCTTTCTCTGATTGACTTATGCTCATGGATTGTAAGAACAAATATTGTGAAAATTTCTGTGCTACCTAAAGCAATCTACACATTTAATGCAATTCCTATCAAAATTCCATCATTTTTTTTTCAAAGAAATATAACAAATAATCCTAAAATTTATATGGAACCAGAAAAGACCCCGAATAGCCAGAGGAATGTTGAAAAAGAAAGCCAAAGTTGGCAGCATCACAATTCCAGACTTCAAGCTCTGTTACAAAGCTGTCATCATCAAGACAGTATGGTACTGGCACAAAAACAGACACGTAGATCAATGGAACAGAATAGAGAGCCCAGAAATAGACCCTCAACTCTATGGTCAACTAATCTTTGACAAAGTAGGAAAGAATGTCCAATGGAAAAAAGACAGTCTCTTCACAAATGGTGTTGGAAAAACTGGACAGCCACATGCAGAAGAATGAAACTGGACCATTTCCTTACACCACACACAAAAATAGACTCCAAGTGGATGAAAGACCTCAATGTGAGACAGGAATCCATCAAAATGCTTGAGGAGAACACAGGCAGCAACCTCTTCGACCTCAGTCACAGCAACTTTTTCCTAGAAACATCACCAAAGGCAAGGGAAGGAAGGGCAAAAATGAACTATTAGAACTTCATCAAGATCAAAAGCTTTTGCACAGCAAAGGAAACAGTCAACAAAACCAAAAACAACTGACAAAATGAGAGAAGATAGTCGCAAATGACATATCAGATAAAGGGCTACAAAATCTATATCCAAAATCTATAAAGAACTTATCAGACTCAACACCCAAAGAACAAATAATCCAATCAAGAAATGGGCAGGCAGAAGACATGAACAGACATTTCTGCAAAGAAGATATCCAGATGGCCAACAGACACATGAAAAAGTGCTCCACATCACTTGGCCATCAGGGAAATACAGTTCAAATACTTTTTTTAAAAAAAATATTTAGTTGACAGAGAGAGAGATCACAAGTAGGAAGAGCAGCAGGCAGAGAGAGAGGGGGGAAGCAGGCTACCCGCTGAGCAGAGAGCCCAATGCGGGGCTCGATCCCAGGACCCTGAGATCGTGACCTGACTGCAAGGCAGAGGCTTAACCCACTGAGCCACCCAGGTGCCCCACAATTCAAATACTTTTAAAAAGAAAAGTTTGTGGTAGGTAAGCTTTTGAAATATTACATGCTTTTTTAAAAATGACTGTACTTTGTGTTTACACTTAACAGATAATTTTCCATCAATGGAAATTTCTTTTTTTTTTAAGATTTTATTTATTTATTTGAGACAGAAGGAGAGAGCGCATGCCTTAGTTGGGGGCGGGGGAGGGACAGAAGGAGAGGGATAAACAGACTCCCCACTGAGCAGGGAACCCAGTGCGATGGGGGCTCTATCCCAGGACCCTGAGATCATGACCTGAGTATAAAGCAGATGCTTGGGGCACCTGGATGGCTCAGTGCTCAGTCATTAATGTCTGCCTTTGGCTCAAGTCATGATCCCAGGGTCCTGGGATTGAGCCTGCATGGGGCTCCCTGCTCAGCAGGAAGCCTGCTTCTTCCTCTCCCACTCCCCCTGCTTGTGTTCTCTCTCTCGCTGTTCTTTGTCAAATAAATAAATAAAATCTTTCAAAAAACAAAATTAAAGCAGATGCTTAACCAACTGAGCCACCCAGGCGTCTGCTCAGTGGAAATTTCAGTAAAGTTTGCCTCATACTTTGAAGACATTGTTCCATTGTCTTCTAAAATCCAGGGTTGCTAAGGTATCTGATGCTAATCTATTTTTTTTTTCATTTGTGAGTAGTATATTTTCCCCTCTTTTAAAGCTTTCAGGCTTTTACCTTTATCCCTCAAATTATGAAAGGGCATGACAATCTTTTTAATGCGTCTTTTTTCCATTCAACTGGTTTAATTCTTCATACGTCTTTCCAGTTTGAAATACGATGTCATCTGCTCCATAAATGTTTAAAACTTTGATTTTTTAAATTAAATTTTGATCGTGTAAGTAATTCACAATTAGTATACATTCTCTTTTCTACGGGTTAGATCATAAATAAAGCTCAGCTCACATGCCCCAAATTCCATTTAACCCCATCTCCCACCTTCAGTGGGTTAACTGCTTTTTGGGATTTGGTGTGAATTTTTCCAAACAAAAAATACATACATACATGTATATGTAATCAACTCTCTTTGCTTTGTGCTTATGGTTTTTTTCATTAGCCTTCTTGGCATATAGTTTATATATAATAAAATTTACCAATTTTATGTAAAATTCGATTAACTCATAATAAATGTATACAGTTGTGTAACCACCACAATCATAACATAGAACCTTTCCATCCCCTCAGAAATGTGCCTCTTTGCAGTTAATCTCCTCTTCCTACCTGGCCCCTTCATACCATTTGGCCCCAATCAGTTTACCATCTCTATAATTTACCTTTCCTAGAATTTCATATATTTGGGATCATGTGGTATATAGTATTTTGTATCTGGCTTCTTTCACTTAACATAATGCTTTTCAAATTAACCATGTATCTGTGTGTATCAACAGAATTGATTCCTTTTACTGCTTTTATTAGCCATTCATTAGTTGATGGACATTTGATTGGTTTCTACTTTTTGACTATTAAATGAAGTTGCTATCTACACACCTCTGTATGAGCATATGTTATTATTTCTCTTAGGTAAATACCCAGGAGATGAATTTCTGGGTCATATTGAAAGTAAATTGTTTAATTTTTAAGGAAATTTCCAAACTTTTCTAAAGCTGCTTTGCAATTTTGCATTCCTGCCAGGAGTGTATAAGAATCCCAATTGCCGCTTTCCTTTTTAACATTTGGTGTTGTTGTGTTTTAAATTTTATTTTAACAATTCTAATGTATGTACAGTGATATCTCATTGTGCTTTTAATTTGCATTTTACTAATCACTAATGGTGTTGAGCATCTTTTCATGTGTTTGTTTGCCACGCATGTATCTTTGGATGAAGTGTCTATTCAATTCTTATCCATTTTTTATTTGATTGTATTTTTATCATTGATTTTTAAGTGTTCTTTTTATATTCTGGATACAAGTCCTCTATCAAATATTTGTTTGGCAAATATTTTTTTCCAACCTATGGCTTGCCTCTTTCTTAGCAGTATCTTTTGAAAAGCATTAATTTTTTCACTTTTATGAACTCCAGTGCCTCAATTTTTTATTTTATATTTCATGCTATATTTTTGTCCTATTTAAGAAATATTTGCAAACTTTTCTTTAAAGGGCTAGATAGCAAATATTTTTGGCTTTGTAGAGACTGTATGGTTTCTGTCATAATTACTTGATTCTGCTATTATAACAATCAAGCAGCCATAAACAATTCTTAAGCAAATTCCAATAAAACTTTATATCCAAAAACAGGCCCACAAGCCAGTTTTCTGACTCCTAGGATAACCCCAAATCACTGAACTTTTCTCCTTCGTTGTTTTCTGAGAATTTTTTATCATTCTTTCCCTATTGAATTGCCTTGGCATTTATGTAGAAAATCAAATAAATATGTGGGTCTCTTTTCAACTTTTGTTTCTGTTCATTGACCCATGTGTCTATCTTATATGAACTTCATCATTCTGTTTTTATAATATCTTAAAATCAGGTATTTTTAAGTCCTCTAGCTTTCTTCCTTTGCATAGTTGTTATGTCTATTCTATAGCTTTTGCATTTCCATATAAATTTTAAATTCAGCTTGTCAGTTTATATGAAAAAGTTGGCTAGAATTGTTCTTTTTCTTCTCCAGTTATTTTTTCCCTCTGCCCCCCCCCCTTTTTTTAAGATTTATTTATTTGACATAGAGAGAAAGAGTGTGCATGAGCAGGGGGAGGTAGAGGAGGAAGGGCAGGCAGAGGGAGAAGCAGACTCCCCACTGAGCCGCGAGCCTGATGTGGGACTCCATCCCAGGACCCTGGGATCATGACCTGAGCAGAAGGCAGCCACTTAACTGACTGAGCCACCCAGGCGCCTCCCGTCCTTTGTTTTTGATAGTTTCTGTTGCTATCATCAAATTCATTGGTCTGTGGTTTTCTCATATTGTCTCCTCACTATATTGTTATGAACTTATTTCCGTTTTGTTCATTTTATGTTATTTTAAAGAAAATTTTGTTTTTAATGAGTTAGTGTGTAACCACTGCTAAGGTAAATTATACTTTCATTTCTATCAAATAAATTTTATTGGATATCCAAATATACAAGTTACCATTTTAAGCAAAGGAAGCAGCAGTCCTAAAGACTTAGAGGCAGAAATCTCAGGACTTCCTGAGTAAGCACACATTGTCCCCTTTGTAAGACAATAATATGAAATAAAGTTCAAAGTTATATCTTTGTTATAAATATATATAAGGTTATATCTTCCTTGTGAGCAATTTAAAGAGTTAACTAGAGTTCTGTGGATACATTTTGCAAGAAGCCAAGAAATGAATTAACAAGTCTGGAATGAATGAGAAAATAACTGTGTGAAAGTAAGGAGGTGGAGGAGCTGAGAGAAAGGGAGAAGAGAATGAAGGATGATAGCCTGATTGAGTACACTTCGAGTTTGACATGCAGTCAACATTCAAATAGAATATCGAGAAAGCAGGTAAATCTCTGGGCCCAGAAATTGGGGGAATAATTGAAAATAGAGATTTGCTAGCCATCATTTCCTTCTCCATCAAACATTTACTGAATGCCTGCTGTGTGCCAGAAACGATGTTATATAACTGAATGTTTTTGTCCTCCCCCTCAAATTCACATCCTTCCAGCCTAATAGCCCCAAAGTCTTAGCTCATTCCATCATCAGCTATAAGTCTAAAGTCTAATCTGTCATCTAAATCAGGTATGGATAAGACTTGATACGTGGTCCATTTTGAGGCAAACTTCTACTCTAGTTGTTTAATCTGTGAACCTGTCAAACCAGATAAATTACGGGCCTTTAAGTACAATATAAAACAGGCATAAGATAGACATGCTCATTCCAAAAGGGAGAAATCAGAAAGAAGAAAGGAGGGATAGATTCTAAGCAAGTCCAAAATTTAGCAAGGTAAATTCCATTAGATCTTAAGGCTCACGAATAAAGCTCTTTGGTTGCATGCTCTACCTTCTAGGCCCATTGGGGTAACAGCATCATACCCCTTCAGCTGGACAGGACACCACCCACATGACTTGGTTGGGCTGCAGTCTCACCCTTTGAAACCAAGATTGAGGCAGCCATGCCCCACCCCAGGCTGATGGCTCTGAGCCTGTGGTAGGAGCGGAAGCCTGATCATCTCTTAATCACCTTTGGGATCTTTTCTTCCCTTCTTTTTTGCATGATAGCTCAGGCTTGAAGCCAAATTGTTCAATGGACAAGCCTATAAAATCCAAGAAGTCAACTGCCTTCCTTAATTCCATCCTGCTTTGTCTGTAGTTCAAACTGGCAGTGTTTCTGCTGGTAGAATAGCTCTATTCCTGGCTTGTGCTGAGATGACTGGGTAAGTCCATGAGTCATACCCAGGATCTCTTTATCAAATGGTTGTTCAGCCATACCCTTAGTGTTCTCTTCAGAACAAGCTTTTTCATTTTTTACAATATATGGGCTGAGAACTTTCTGAATTTTCAAGTTCTGGTTCTTTTTGCTTAATAATTCCTTGTTTAATTAATCTCCTTTTGCATTTTACTATAAGCCTGAATAGAAAGTCATCAGAGAGGGAGAAAAACCATAAGAGACCCTAAACTATAGGAAACAAACTGAGGGTTGCTGGAGAGGAGAAGGGTGAGGGGAGAGGGTAATTGGGTGATGGGCATTAAGGAGGGCATGTGATGTGATGAGCACTGGGTGTTACACACAACTGATGATTTATTGAACGCTACATCTGAAACTAATGATGTATACTATATGTCGACTAACTGAATATAAATTCTAAAAAAAAGAAATCTCAGCTAAATACTCAGTTTTATTGCTCACAAGTTGTACCTTCCACAGAATACTAGAACACAGTTCAGCCAAATTCTTTGCTACTTTGTAACAAGGAGTGCCTGTCCTCTAGTTTCTAGTTATATGTTTCTTATTTCCACTGGAGTCTTACTGGACTCTCCCTTAACATCCATACTCTAGCCTGCATCTCAGAACTCTTTCAGCCTCTATCCATAACCCAATTTCAAAGTCACTTCAACATCTTTAGTTACGTGTTACATATTTCTGTGCCAAAATCTGTTTTAGTAATCTTAAGTTACCATAACAGAACAAGAATACTGTAGACTGGCTTAAACTATTGAAATTTATTTTCTTTTAGTTCTGGAGGCTGGGAAGTCCAAGACCAAGGTGCTGGCCAATTTAGTTCCTGGGGAGGACTTTTCCTGACTTGTAGATGACTCTTAATGTGTTTAAGCATCCCCTTCCTAGACTGCTCCATCTTTCTCCTCCAGCTGGACTGCTTGTTCTCTAGACAGTTATTACTCTGGCGCTCTCCTTCATCATCCTAACGACTGCTCTGACTCTGCTGGTAGTGGAGTACATCCTCTAGTGACTTGACAGTGAGGAGATAGAGGTGTGAGGTGGCAAAGACTTTAAACATTGCACGTATGAATTTGTCTTAATTTCACTCAAATTTAACATTACTTCGGTCAAATATAGAATTGCAGACTGAAAATAACTTTGCTTCTGAAAAGTCCAGATCCTGGAAGCTTTTCAGTTGTTTTCCTTTTTCCCTCTTTTTCTGAAGTGTCAGAATTCTATGCTTTAGTGTATGTCTGTTTTCATTCATAGTTTGAATACTCAGGATTTTAAATCTGTATCTCCCATTTTTTATTTCTGGAAATTTCTCTTAGATTATTTCTTTGATATTTTCCTCTATTATCTCTGTTTCTCTAAGAAATCCTTTTATGGTGTCAACTTCCTGGACTAATTCTCTAAATATTTTCTTTTCTCTCTCATTTTCTGTCTTTTTAAGAGGTCATATAGCATAATGGTTAAGAAACTGAGTGATGGGGTGCCTGGGTGGCTCAGTCGGTTAAGCGGCCGAGACTCTTGATTTCTGCTTAGGTCATAATCTCTGTGTCCTGGGGTGAAGCCCTGTGTTGGGCTCCGTGCTCAGTGGAGAGTCTACTTGAGGATTCTCTTTCCCTCTCCCTTTGTCCCTTCCCCCACACTCACTCTCTGCCTCTCTCTCTCTCTCTAAAGTAAATAAATATTTTTAAAAAGAGAGAGACAGTGATAAAATAAGATTGTCCATTACACATCCTTGTTCTGCCATTGACTTACTTTGTGATCTTCAACAGTTTAACCTTTATTCTCCAATGTCTTCGTCTATAAATTGGTCTTATTAATAGTGCTTACTTACTTCTTAAGATTGTTTAAAGATTAAATATGTTAGTTGTATAAAGTAGGTAGAATTGTGCCTGGGAGTTGGAAAGTGCTTTAAAATGTTAGCTATCATTTTTTTTTAACATTGCTGTCATTATTATCATTA
Organism: Martes martes; assembly: GCF_963455335.1. Classification (NCBI taxonomy): domain Eukaryota; kingdom Metazoa; phylum Chordata; class Mammalia; order Carnivora; family Mustelidae; genus Martes; species Martes martes. The sequence goes on along the minus strand of NC_137898.1, from coordinate 31,894,366 downwards.
TTGTACCTTTATTCTGAGAGATTGACCAACTTGATCTTCTAGAACTTCTAGATCATTTTTTTAAATCTCCTAGTACATGTTCAATTTCTACAAACTCAGGTTTTTTTCTTATTGTTTCCTTTTACTGAAGTGTTTTTTACACACCATCTCATATACTAGATACTACTTTTTATTCTTTTTGAAGTTTTTATCTGTTTGTGGCATTGTTTGTTTCCTGCTCATTTGTCTTGGTCTTTGAATTCCATATTAGATGCTTATTTCAAATATCTGATAATTCTTGGCTGTCTTTTAATATTGAAGAGTAAGGGACTAGAAGGCTAGTTGGAAAGTACTGTGTATTTAGGCACATAACTTGTGATCTGATAGATTTACTATAAATTTAACTAGTGGTGTCTCTCTAAAGGCCTTTTCCCTAAATTTTGTCAATTTCTCCAGGGAGGATTCCTTTAATCTCCTGATCTCCAGCCTGTTCTGCTTAAGAATGTCTTCTGGCCTTGTCAGAGCCTAGCAGTGGGAACCAACTATGTGCATGTGTTGAGGGTTCTGGGGGTATCTCACTCTTCTGTACAAAGATTTGCAAAAGTTACCCTGTCTCCAATATGATGTGTTACCCCTGCCCTCTGCCGTGTTTCTACTTCCAGTTTGTCTGATGTGACCTATCCATTTCTCTTACACAGTTGGGGAGGAGTTGTATCCTGGCTTTTAGTGGAAAATAGGGGATCTGAGAGATCTTTTGTTTTTAAAGATTTTCAACCAATCCTTCTCCTTTGACACAAGAGTGTTCCTCCTTGCTTGCTAAAATTACTGGTCTTTTCTGCAAGTATACCAGTTATTAGAATTTGTTAAAGCCAAGTGGTAGAAACTGGGATATATGTGTTTATTATATTATTCTTTGTTATTTCTATGTGTTTTATATATCCCATAGAAAAATACTAATTTGAGATGCAAGGCCTTATGTTATAAACATTCTCAGATTGCAAACAACCGAAAGGTCCACAGTAAGGAAATAATAAACTGAATTTTAATTAAGTCATACAATTTAATATATAGCCATTGAAAATCTTATTTTTTAAAAGATTTTATTTATTTATTTGACAGGCAGAGATCACAAGTGGGCAGAGAGGCAGGCAGAGAGAGAGAGAGAGGAGGAAGCAGGCTCCCCGCCAAGCAGAGAGCCCGACGCGGGGCTTGATCCCAGGACCCTGAGATCATGACCTGAGCTGAAGGCAGAGGCTTAACCCACTGAGCCACCCAGGCGCCCCGAAAATCTTATTTTTGAAATGTGGGAATGCTCACAATACTATGTTAAAAATGTAGAATACAGAGGTGCCTGGGTGTCGCAGTTGCTTAAGCATCTGACTCTTGGTTTCTGTTCAGGTCAAGATCTCAGGGTCATTAAGATCCAGCCTTGGTTCAGGCTTCACACTCAGCTCAGAATCTGCTTAAGTTTCTCTCTCCCTCTCCCTCTGTACCTCCCCACCAGTGCTCTCACTCTCTCTCAAATAAATAAATCTTTTTTTAAAATGTAGAATACAAATAATATACATTATCATATGCCTAACAGGCAGCATGCATTTTATAAAAGGTGTATATATATTTTTAAAAGCCTGGAGGGAAATACTTGAATATGTTCAGAGTTATTATTCTTAGGTGGTAGGTTAATAGGTAATTGTTTACTATGTTATATGTTTCTTTATCTTGCAACTTTCTTTGTTGAACATTTACCACTTTTAAAATCAATTGCTGTCCAGTCAGTATTGATTTTTTTTTAATAAACAATAATGTATTTTTATCCCCAGGGGTACAGGTCTGTGAATCGCTAGGTTTACACATTTCACAGCACTCATCATAGCACATACCCCCCCCCCAATGTCCATATCCCCACCACCCTCTCCTGTCCCCCCTCCCCCAGCAACCCTCAGTCTGTTTTTTGAGATTGAGTCTTTTATGGTTTGTCTCCCTCCCAATCCCATCTTTTCATTTTTTCTTTTCCTAGCTCCCCCCAACCCCCCCACATTGTATCTTCACTTCCTCATATCAGGGAGATCATATGATAGTTGTCTTTCTCCGATTGACTTATTTCGCTAAGCATAATGCCCTCTAGTTCCATCCACGTCGTCGCAAATGGCAAGATTTCATGTCTTTTGATGGCTGCATAGTATTCCATTGTGTATATATACCACATCTTCTTTATCCATTCATCTGTTGATGGACATCTAGGTTCTTTCCACAGTTTGGCTATTGTGGACATTGCTGCTATAAACATTTGGGTGCACGTGCCCCTTCGGAGCACCACGTTTGTATCTTTAGGATATATACCCAGTAGTGCAATTGCTGGGTCATAGGGTAGCTCTATTTTCAGTTTTTTGAGGAACCTCCACACTGTTTTCCAGAGTGGTTGCACCAGCTTGCATTCCCACCAGCAGTATAGGAAGGTTCCCCTCTCTCCACATCCTCGCCAGCATCTGTCATTTCTTGACTTGTTAATTTTAGCCATTCCCAGTCAGTATTGATTTTTAAAGGGATAGTTGGATACTTTTTTTTTTTTTTATGGTGAAGAGATGTTTCTTTCTTTAAAGTTTTTATTTTAAGCCCAGTTAGTTAACATACAGGGGTATGTTAGTTTCAGGTGTACAGTACAGCGATCCCCCCACTTCCATACATCACCCGGTGCTCATCACAACAAATGCCCTTCCTAATCCCCATCGCCTATGTAACTCATCTCTCTAGGGTACAGTTCTTCTAAGTTGAAAGAATATAGTGAAAAAAATAGTGTTAAAAATTTTTTTGTAGTTGATATAAGATAAAAGAAAGTGTAGGAAGGACAGGAAGCATACAACTATTTTAGGTACTGAAATGTCTCTTGTTTTTAATTTTAAACAAGTAAGTTGTGGTGTTTCTTTAAAATCTTTGTTGATATAACTGTAAAGTGTGTCACTGACAGTTACACAGTAAACAGTTTAAATTGTTAGATGAATAAATAAATACGTTTTCGTATTTTCTAGACCTGCACTAACCAATAAAGTTTTCTCTGTTATTGGAAATGTTCTCTGTCTGCACCACCCAACAGAGTAGCTATTAGCTACAACTGACTATTGAACTATATGGCAGTTGAGGCACTTAACTAATAAAAACTTAAATTTAAATAGTCACATATGGATTGGGGCTACTTATTGAGTAACATAATTGTAGACCAGTGGTTTTTGTAAATAATTCTGTATCTTAATAACTTAATAAGGGCACCTGGGTGGCTCAGTCGGTTGAGTGTCCAGCTCTTGATCTCAGCTCAGATCTTGATCTTATGGGTTGTGAGTTCAAGCCCCCATTTGGGCTCCACACTGAGCATGGAGCCAACTTACAAAAAAAAATAAAAAGCTAAAAATTTTTAAGAAACTGATTAATAAAATTAATTCAGATATATTCATTGGTATCTAGTATTTTTAATGCAAAAAAGGCAATTGAAAAACAATTACACATGTCTAAAATAAATAGATTTTGTAAGGTAGCTATATATTCATTAAATTTAATGTTTTATAACATTTAAGTTTTTATTTATTTCCTCATTTCAGAAATAAAATTAGTGGTTCTTCATCCTGAGGATAAGGCTGTGAAGCAGGAGAAAAGGTTAAGAACATCAGACTCCTCAAACTTTTTTTTTTAACATTACAAAAATTTTATCCTTTGCCCCACAAGACAATAAGAAATATTGATGGGGGATGTGTGGGTTGGCACAGTTGGTCAAATGTCTGACTCTTGATTTCAGCTCAGGTCGTGATCTCAGGGTTCTGTGATTGTGCCCCAACTCAGGCTCTATGCGGAGTCTGCTTGGGTTACTCTCTCTCTGTCCCTCTCTATCCCTAACCCCCATGCACTCTCTCTCTAAAATAAATAAATATGTATATATATATAGTTTTTTTAATGGAATAAATAAATATGTATAAATGCATATATATATATGGAATTACATTATTTTTGCAAATATGTAAAGGCAGAAAAATAATTGAGAACCAATCATTTAAAATAATTTACTTTAAAATGATTTATAATTTATAGATTTAATTTAGTTGTAAAATGATGCCCATCAACCAATATATTATGAAGACAGTTTTTATATGTTTGAAATGTTCTAAACAGAATTTTCAATTAGTTCTCTTATGGCAAGGTTGTGGATATATATTTCCCCACTCTATTTCTCTTTGAAAATTTCCTTAAGATTACTTAAGAATTACTGAATATTGGGGCTTGGGGGTACTAAATTTGTATCATAGACTGTCATACGTTACCAAACAAAAAGTAATTTAAAATATTCCAAAAATTCAGTTTTACTGAATAGAATAAGAGTCAGAGTCCAGCCCGATGCCATAAATGTATAAAGGCTGTGTCCAAATAAACGTCACCATTCAACGTTCTTCATCCTCACACCCAGAAACCAAAGAATTATTGTAATCTTAAAAAGATAATTAGGATTGATGGTCTCAAACTAAAGCAAATGTTCAGCAACACTGAATTGGGTATATAATCTAAAACCTAGTAGTGTATCATTCCCTAAATGAGAACAAAATACTCACTGAATCAACTAATGTGAACACAAATAGTTGGCATTTTATGAAATCTCATAAGAAAATTAAAAGTCCAGGTCTTCTAATGAAGATAGCATTTAATTTTGCCTAAACTCTTCTAACATGAAGGTACAGAAAAATAGGTGAATAGCAAAATACTCAGCTCTCAAACTTTAGCTAGAGGGAAAAACTCAGTCTAGAAGAAAACATAACCCAAGAACAGAAATTTCTTCATAAAAGATTTATAGAAGAGTTTATTAAGAACTTGAGTTCTAAACAGAAAAAAAAAGGAATTCAATAAAATATCATTAAAATGAAATTTAAGAAAAGCATGAGTAGATAAAAGGATAATTGCAGAATTAAAAATATGAATTAATTTAAATAATATTACTCAGTATTAAGCAGGTTTGCAATAGTCACAGTGCAGTTAGAGAAATGAAATTAAAACAGTAAGTGAGGGGACACCTGGGTGGCTCAGTAGGTTAAGCGTCTGCCTTCAGCTCAGGTTATGATCCCAAGGTCCTGGGATCGGGTCCCACATCGGGCTCCTTGCTCAGCAGGATACCTGCTTCTGCCTCTGCCTGCTGCTCTCTCATCGGGAGAAAAACTAAACTTGGGGCTGGGAAGAAGCGCTACATGCTAATTTCCTCATTTTTTATAGGAGAGAAGGAAAGAGAAACTGATTTCATCAAAAACAAACTCATAAAAAGGAGCATAGTGACTAACATCTTAATGTGCTTCATAATCACATTTCTAATTTTAGAAGAGGATGTGTCAGGAAATAATGTGTTTCAAAGTAAAGAATCATTGATCAGTTCAACAGTTCTTTCAATTTTACTTCATTTTGTTTTATAAAGTAGAATGTTAACTTTTCAAATATTAATAGTATTTTAATACCTACTGTTTTTATGGAAGTACTTTGTCTAGCATATCCATGTATATACATAAGTTTATGCTGGGAATGTTGTTTACTTAATGATTATTGCAGGGAAATTTGATTTTATAATTTTTAAAAAATTTTTAAATTTTTTAAAATTTTTAAAATTTTTTTTAAATTTTGTCATAGGTATAATTTTTTTAATTTCTATTGCTATGTCTTGAGGCTCATTAATCTTCTTTCCTGCAACATCTAATCTGCTGTTCCTTCTGTGCAGTGTGTTTTAAAAATTTCACATGTTGGAGTGTTCATCTCTAGAGGTTCATTTTGGTCTTTTAACAATGTATCTTTCCCATCGCTATGTGCTCAATCTTTATTGAACACATGGGCTTTAATTATAATTGATTTTTGTCTTAGTCTAACTATATTCATATCATTGCTGCGTCTCCTTATTATGGGTCATATTCTCCTGTTCTTTTTCGTGCCTGGTATTTTTTTATTGGCTCCAGATATTGTGAATTTTAACATGTGGAGTCCTGCAAACATTCTTGAGTTTATTTCTGGGGTTCAGTAAGGTTACTTGGGAGCCATTTGATTACTGTGAGTCTTGCTTTTAAGCTTCATCAGCTGGAATCAGAGCAGCTTTTTTTCTAGGGTTGATTTTGACTCACTACTTAATACTCCATGAATTACAAGGTTTCTTCACTCCCATCGGTAAGACCATGGACTTTTTCTCGTTCTTTGTGAGCTGCAGAAATTGTTGACCTTGCTCCTTTTGAGTGGTTCTCTCATCAGTTTTGGATAGTTTCCTTATGTCCATGCGCTGTTCAGTACTCAAGAAATGCCTCCACAGGGATGCCTGGGTGGCTTAGTCAGTTAAGCATCTACCTCCAGCTCAGGTCATGTTCCCAGGGTCCCGGGATCGAGTCCCAGATCAGGTTCCTTGCTCAGTGGGGAGCCTGCTTCTCCCTCTGTCTGCTGCTCCCACTGCTTGTGCATGCTCTCTCTCTCTCTCTCTGACAAATAATAAAATCTTAAAAAAAAAAAAAAAAGTTGCCTCTACAGATCTCTGAAGCTCGCTCTCTCTGTGCTCTTTCTTCCCCCTGTACTTTGCCACATGGCCTCCTTCAACTCCTGGCTTTATCTCTTCAACTCAGGAAAACTGTTGGGTTCCTGTTTTCTGCATTCTGCACTGGATATTTCCTTTTTCAAAAAAATTCAAGTATAGTTATTATACAGTGTTGCATTAGTTTTAGGTGTACAATGTAATGATGCAACAATCAGTACATTGCCTACTATTGTCAACTCAAAATATGTGGCTCTGGGTAGTAGGTTTAGGCAATTATTTGACTAAATTCTTATAATCAGATGTTTATTAAGTGCTTAACATGCAGCAAGCACCATTCTTTGCATTTCACATTTTTTACTCATTTATTCCTAACAAAAACCCAATGAGATGAATGCTGTTATCTCTATATTTCAGATAATGAGTAGAGACATGGAGAGGTCCAATAGGTAGTCAGGGTAACCATAGACACAGCTGTTACACAGTGTGTAAAGTCAAGATTTAGACCTAAACAATCTGGTTGTAGAATTCATACTTATAACCACTATACTGTATTGTACCATATGCCGCACAAATATGAAACAAATATGAAAACATAATTTATATTTTGTAAGATAGTAAAGCTTTGCTGGGAATGATGGAATCAGAGTTTAAATGATATAACTAGTTTCTAATATAAGCATAAATTAAACTTTTTTTTTGAGATTTTATTTATTTATTTGACAGACAGAGATCACATGTAGGCAGAAAGGCAGGCGGAGTGCGGGGGTGGGGGTGGGGGGAGCAGGCTCCCTGCTGAGCAGAGAGCCCGATGACAATTTTGGGCTCCATCCCAGGACCGTGGGATCAGGACCTGAGCCGAAGACAGAGGCTTTAACCCACTGAGCCACCCACGTGCCCCAGAACTCGTGTTCTGTTTGGAGGTCTTTTAGTAGGTAACTAAATGTTATGTTATGTGTTATGGTTAATGTGTTTTCCAGCTGATTAGTTGACCTGATTCTAAACATAAATAAATTTGATTTTGCAAAGTAAAAGTTGTAATTTAGACTAATTTATGTCATAGCACAAGATTATGTTTACTAATCCAGCACCCTACATTATCTTTATGATTTTTGCTAATATAAAAAGGCAGGGGCGCCTTGGTGGCTCAGTGGGTTAAAGCCTCTGCCTTCGGCTCAGGTCATGATCTCAGCTTCGTGGGATGGAGCCCCGCATGGGGCTCTCTGCTCAGCAGGGAGCCTGCTTCCCTTCCTCTCTCTCTGCCTGCCTCTCTGCCTACTTGTGATTTGTCAAGTAAATAAATAAAATCTTAAAAAAAAAAAAAGGCAACTATTATATGTGCTTTCCTTCTCCAAGAAACTTAGGTACTTTTTCTTTGCATTATTTCTGTAGTTCCTCTACACACACACACACGCACACGCACGCGCACACACACGCGTGTGTCTTCCGTGTGTTTTTTATAGCCACTTTCTGGATCAGCTTCCAAAAAAGAAAAGATAAAATTGGACTTCAGTGTCTGTTTACTTAATGTGATTTTAATTTCCGTTTTCATTGTTAAAAGAAGAGACATAGGCTTGCAGGTACAAAACTAGTATTTGGTAAGGGCAAAATAAATGTCTTATTGTTGTAACTTCACCAATTATTTAGGTGAATGAGTTTTTTCAATTCTAGTATTACAAACCAGTAAACAGATTGCACACACGCTTTATTTTTACCCAGCAGGAGACATAACAGTAATTACATGTAATACATAAATGCTAACTCCAGGCTTTGCTTTCAGTGCGTGTGTGTGTGTGTGTGTGTGTGTGTGTGTATGCACATACGTACACATATACATATAAAAGATCATACCTCTTGTTGCAGTAGCATTTGGTTTTTGATAGTATAAAAATTTGAATACTTTCTTTAAATTCTAGTTCATTCACACTATTATATATACGATTTTCCTCTGTTTTAGAAATAGCCATATTGTTGTGACTGTGCTTCAATCAGTTTTAAGGCATCAAGGTCTTGGAAAGTTCTAGGATTGCTAATATTATGATTTAATAAAACTGTCACATTTTTTAATCTTAGATGTTCAATAATGTGTCATTCTGTTTTCTTAGGAACTTCCTGCACCATTACTTGATGATAATTGTAAAAAAGATTTTGATGAAGATGTATGTAATCATAAAACACCAGACTCAAACATTAAGATGAAAATAGCTTGGCGTTACCAGTTATTACCCAAGATGGAGGCAAGTCAACATACAAACTATCTCTAAAATTTGCAAATCTATTTGTTTTCATTTTATAGAATCTTTTGTAGTATACCTTTCATTCTTTAAATGCACTACAATGTATATTTTCTTATTTAAATAACTAGATATTTTATTTGTATTTTATCAAGATGACATTTCTTAAAAAATAAAATTATGGCAAAAAAATTTTTTTTACCAAAGTAGATTTCATTTCTTCCATAATTTCCATATAGAATCTTTTATTCTAGGATTGCAATGCAGAGTAAGGAACTCATTAAGCTATTTCTGTCCAGTTTGGTTACCTATAAATAATCAGCATAACTGATGGTCCCTTGGAATTACTATTTTTATTCCTATGCATTTTCTATCATTGTATTTTCGAATTCAACTGTCTGATAACCTCATCTGTCCAGGATAGACTAAGAGACAGAAAGTGAAGGGAAGATTTCTGTGAAAACGAATGTCAGTAAATCTGCTCATTAAAGCTTATGAACTCTGCTCCTGGTGAAGGCCCTGTTCATTTATTAGCTCCTTTATTTGATTATTTACTTATTCACTTTTCAGAACACTTTAATGTCTACCAGACATCATATTGGTAGAAAAGAGAGAAATTCTAATCTGAATAAGACAAAATACCCATAGCCTACCCTTCTGTCTTCTACATTGACATCACTCATACCTTCCCCAAGGACAGATATGTTTGTAACACTCCTTAACTGTAAATGCCTAAGTTGGTATATTGTTTCCACTGCCTCCTTCTAAATGCATGGCAGACTGTCATTCATAAAACCTTCTGCCAAGCCTAGACAACGCCTTAGAATTCTCTGCAGTATTCTGGGTGGTCACTACCAGCTAATATGTGAGAGTTAGTATGTGAGACGAAACCTATTTGTCATTATAAGCCTGCAATATGAAATACAAACTTCTTGAGATTGTATATAAGATCTATACAACCTAACCCAAGCCTACCTTTTAGTCTCCTCCTGTGTGAATATAAAATACTATATCCATCCGTCCTATGAGAGTTATTCCTTATAAATTGCTTATATTTCTGCTGGTAATGCTTTTTACTTTCTTATTCACCAACTCAGCCTTCCCCAAGTGCAAATATTACTACTCGGACAGCTTTCCATACGTAATTATCTAGTTTCTTATTTTTGTGTCCATAGCACTTCATGTATTTTAAAGTGCTTCTAACATTATTTTATATGTAATTGTTGGTATAACTCTTTTCTCCATCAGACAGAATTCTCTATGAAGGCAGAGAACCTGTTTATTTTCTCTCATATCTCCAGTATCTATGTTAATGCCCAGTCTCAATAAATATTTGATGTGTGATAAATGTATTTATACGTTTATACAGCCAGCAAATATTGAGTATCGCCTGTGTATTAAGTGTAAAATATGGTATAAAATTGTTCTAATTTAGATAGGAAAGCTATTTGAATAATAAGATTTTTAAGCTTGATTTAAATGTGAACAAACTACAGACAAAGGATATTTGCAACTGATAGAATAAGGAATAAATTTTCCTTATATACAAAGAACTTCTAAAATGAATAAGGAATAACCTACCAACCTAATTTTTTTTATTAACATATAATAGATTATTTGTTTCAGGGGTACAGTTCTGTGAATCATCAGTCTTACACAATTCACAGTGCTTACCATAGCACATACCCTCTGCAATTTCCATAACCCAACCCAATTTTTTAGAAAAATGGGCGGAAATATGTGAAGGAAATTTAGCTGCCCCTTAAACATACAAACGCAGATGCCCAATTTCAGTTACAATAAGGGAAATGCAAATAAACACTGTACTGACCAGGGGCTCCTGGGTGGTTCAGTTGGTTGAGCTTCTGTCTTCAGCTCAGGTCATGGTTCCAGGGTCCTGGGATCAAGCCCCACACTGGGACCACCCCTGAGCAGGAAGCTTCTCTCTCTGCTGCTCCCCCTGCATGTTCTCTCTCCCTCTCTCTCTTTGTCAAACAAATAAATAAAATCTTTAAAAAAATAAAAAACAAAAAATCTGCATTGACCTGCCGGTTTTCTCTTAACAAGTTCTCAATAGCCTAAAATGTTTGGTGAGACACTAAATTAGCAAGGGTGTGGAGAAACTAGTACTTTCTCATACTTTGCTGGTGGAAATATAAATAGGTACAATTTCTGTGGAGGGTGTTTTGATAGATACTTCAGAATTACGAAAGACATTTACCCTTTGACCCTTTTGGGTATTTACATTATGAATCTATTTACTCATATGTAAAATAAACATATGATCTATTTATGTAGCATATTTTTAATAACAGGATTGGAAATAAACTAAGTGTCCATCAGTAAGCACTTGGTTAAGTAAATTACAGTATTTGTGTACAGTAGAATACCATTACATGTGTATTAAAAAATACAGGGGAGCTCTGTAGTCAGTTTTTGTAGGCACAGCTTGGATGTGAAGGAGTAATGGGTATAAGAGGCTAGATAAATGGAATTATTCTGTTTAGGAAAATGTGAGTAGAGTGATAGAGATTAAAACAGACAAGGAATGTAGGACTAGCCCTTGAGAACCCTAATGGCAAAGAACTTCATTCATGTCTTTGAGCTGATAATTTCATTTAAATTCCTGAGCTTAATGGTGACTCTTTTATAAAGAATGACTATATTCTTATTTTTCTATTGGTATGTTCTGAAAGAGTCAATAAAGAACAAAAGTTCTAAGTTAAATTTAGCTTTCTTTTAGAGACAATATGCCAGACCAGTTGTAGGCTATATAAATCACTCGCATCTTGCATTTTTATGCTAACCTCAGCTATGTTTTAGTTTTCTCATTGGTCACTAACATTCTTCAGGTGAAATTGCCAGGGAGGATGCAAATAACTGAAACTTTAAGCCTTTTATTTTTTACCGCTTGTTAAAAAATCTGTTTAAAGTTGGGGCAAAAGTTCTTTGTTTCTTAATATAGTTTCTTTATATATTATAATTACGAGTGCTATTCCTGCCCCCTTTATATATAAGTCAATAGTCCTTATTCCAGTCTTCATTTTAGAGTATGGTGTGCCTGCAGTTGTTTTGATTTCATCTATGGAAGTAAACTCCTCAGTGGTCACATATTAACACATAAACCCCATGATCAGTTTTCAAAGTATACAGTGTGTTTTAAAAATTGTGTTCTTCTCACAGTGACCTTTCTGAGATGACATACTCTCCCATTTTCTTGAGTTCTCCACTAAAATATCATTTAATCAGGAATGTATTATTTTCTCACTCTCTATAAAAAAGTAAAACCACTCTCTCTCTCTGTCATCTCACTGTCTTATTTTTCTTCAGGGCACTTATGGTCACCTACCAGATAATATCATCTATCTTCTTCTACTAGGCTGTGAGCTCAATGAAAGAAAGTGACTTCAAATCTCTTGCTTTATTGGCAAATAGTGGGTACTCAATAGTTAGTTGTTTAATATGTGAATGAATGAATAATTTTTTAGTTTAATTTTATTTTTTTCAGAGTGAATGAATGAATTATATAGTAGCAAAACTGAGTTAAGTTACAATAATTAATACAAATAAAATAGTAGCTTATTTTGAATGTACTGTCTATGGTTAGATTTTTAAGTTTATTAGTATTTATAAGTGAACTCTTTCCAGTTGACAAAAATAGAATCTTATGACTTCTTTGCTTTCCTTGAAATGTCACCAGCATGTATATTTTCCTGTCACAAAAATTTTATATATGAGGATTTGCCAAGACTGATAGACTTCAGCTATCATCTACTTTATAAATCCAGATTTTACTTTGCCATTATTAGTTTAAAAACAACAACAAAACCCTGGGTTTTCTGTGTCCTACCTGGAACAAAATATTGTTAAAACTATTATGACTAAAGATTAAACAAGTAGTCTGAAGCTAGCTATGTCATTTATCAGAGATAGCTTTTACTATAAGTTTTACTATAACTTGCCACCAGTTCCCCACTTGGGGAATACAAAAAAGGGTAAGAATATGCACACCTAAGTCAGTAGCTGTAGCTCAGTAAAGTATAGAGCAGCGCTGCTTCCAGTTGGAGGGCTGTGTAGTTTTAAGAAGGCCCCCTTCCCTTGGCCTGTGATTTTGATTCTCTCTCTTAGGTAGGTCTGCTTTTTTTTCCCCTATCCTATCATCAAATCCTATTCCCTTTCACCCCACGAATTGGTAGCTTACAACATATGCTGAGACCTAATTTCTTGAATGTTATATAGTTCTATTACCAAAGCCTACGATGGTTCCAACACTTATGGTATGTATTAAATCTTTATTATATTAAATCCTCATTACCCTTTGGCTTTGTCTTAGTGGTTCGGCCATAATAATCCTTCTGATTGATGTGTGCATATTGCAGGTGACAACAAATACCATTTTTCAAATGAGGTAATGTATTTACAAAGGATAGTGATAGATCTTCTGATTCTCTAGTGAATCATGATAACAATAATTAATATCATTTAGGTAGTGCTTTACAATTACAAAATATTCATTGCCAGTGTTGCATTAGGTTCTCACAAACAGCCTAACAAAATAGTTGTTATTGGTGGTTGAACTGAGGCTCAAAGTAGTTAGTTAACCATTTGGGTTCTTGCTTTCTGTTATGCCATACTGAGAAACAAGAAATGATAACAGTAATAAGAAAATGTCTTATTTAGACTGTTTATTTGGGGTGCAACTTTTGTCTGAAAGTTTTGTTTCTTTCTAACATACTGGAGGTGAGGGATGGTATTATTTTATTGTTCTGTGCTCCTTCTGGTCCCCCATCAGAGTTAATTTTTCTGTATCATAATACATTTTTACTGAACCATTCCATTATTCTCTGTTCCGCAGCTGACAAAAGTAAAGGTTAGTCTGTAACCGTGAAACAGAAGTTTTCGTAATATAAAACTAAAGCAACATGTTCTTATTAAACTGAGTAAAACTGACTAGTTATTGATGACATGTTGGTTTATTTAATGCATCTTTTTTTGTGGAGTTGATATTTTTTCTTTGAGTATTATCAGACTTAAAGCATTAGTTATCATTTTTCAGAGGAAATATTTGAAGTCTTTGTTTTATAAATCTAAGCTTCAAAAGATTTCACAGTATTTTTAAAAATCTGATTATATTTTAATGCTTTGTGTTTGGGTACAAAATGTTTTTTCCTGTAGGGGTATATTTATTTTTCCAGTTTCATTTTTATTGAAGGATTAAAGCTTTTCATCATTGATAAAATTTGTATTGTCCACCTTGTGAATATTTTAGTTGCCATATTTAATCCTAATTTCTAAAAAAATAATAATAACTTAATTGCAACAAGAAAATCTTCCAAATTTATTCTTATATTTTAATGAATTATTTGTGTTTTATATGTAAACTGTCACAGCATGAAATCAATTTTCTGCCTTGATTCATCCCAAATCTGAGATTTCTATCACATTAATATTATAATTAGAAACAGTAATAGAGACGGCAACTTAAAAAGCATACTTTGCTTCTTGGCAATTTAGCATATTTCTCTGAGTGCCCAAGACTTCAAGAACCTTCAGTGCACTAATAAATTTATTAACTCAAACTTAAAAGAAGCGAAAAGTCTCTTTCTTTCTCTCTCCCCATGGCCAGTCTGCTAAAATAGATTATTCATGCTTATTTGATTCAGGTAGGCTTTTGCAAGCTTCCCTACTAGGCCTGGGAATGTGGTACATTGAGGCCTTTTCAGAGGCTTCTGACATAGACCAAGCTTTTATTGCATGGTGTTTTATTATTACCAAATCCTAGTCTCCACCCAGTTTGTAGGCACTCTGCTTATTCTTTTGAATCAGGAAAGGTTATCACCTACCTTAATCCATGGAGCAGCGTGGATTAAGGACACCAGTGTGCCCCAGGATTCTCAAAGAGGATCCTGGAAACTTCTTGTTTCTTCTTTTTTGCTTGTCTTTACTAAATTCTATTGGGCCTTAGGAGGATTTGCATCTGAAATGGGCAACCTGGTGTTTTTCTCAATGAAGACATCAGATCAAAGTTCAGTTAGTCAAGGCCTTTCTAAAACATTAAGGGGGCTTGGACTTACACAATAAAAAGATGAGCTCTAGCAGAGATTGCAGTAAAAACATTCTGAACTATAATCCGGATAAAGAATAGATTATAGGCCAAAGAACAGACCTTGTTTAAATTGCTTTATACTAATAACTTTACATTTAAAAACTTTACCCTATTTTTTAGAAACGTACTTTAATGTTTCATAATTTGTTAATACTGCCATGGTAAATAGATAAATCATGTTTTAGGAACCATACTTGTATATATATTGTATTGAAAATATTAGGTTGAGCTGATTGGTCTCTTTCGTTAATGAAAACAAACGGTATCTTATGGAGGGGTGAGCAGTCATTTTACCTAGAAAATAAATGCCAAACCCACAAACTCTAAATTTGAAAGTAATGTTTCTATTAGACTTAATTTTTTTATTCTTTGTTACTGTATAATTTGATGTTGGTAGGCATCCAATTTAAGAATATTAATCCTTTAAATCTTAAAATTCAAAGATCTAGTGTCAAGGAAATGTCTTTATCTAAATTACAAAGTTGGCAGTTACTTAGTAAAATAAATTAAGAACTCACTCCAGATAGTTCTTCAATTTCTGCAAATTATCTGCAGATTATGTTTTGTTGAATGTTCTGAAATTTGTCTCTAGTATTCAGGACAGTGGAAATTATGTAAATTTAGATTAAAAACTATTAGAAATTATTGCCAATCTGTTAGTAGTTCAACTTTGGACAGAGGTATATATATTTCTAATGTGTTGAATCAGCACAGAGTCCATTCAAAGCAATATAATGAGAATGTTCTGTTACTAGGCCTTTACTATCCTGTGTAAATAAATTCAGCATCAATAGCTACTAGAGTTTCTTATGAGAAAGATGATTTGTTGGAGAAATAGGTAATAGCACAAAAGAGGAAGTATCTATGAACTAATGATTATGTCAGGTTTCTGGTTTATCTAATATTATTTGTATGCATTCTCCTTCTTTAGCACATGCCTTGTTCCCAATGGGAGTACCCCAATATATTTTATACTATAAGTTTAATTTTAAATTTGTAAGAAATTTTGAATATATATACACACTGTCTCGTGAGAATTTAATTTTTAAATGATGCTCAGTTTAATATATTTAAATAGCTAGTTTATTTTGGGCCCCTCACCAATAATTTCATTGGCTTAAGTTTTCATTAGTTCTTAGCAATTCCATATTTAATTTGTCATTTAAACCTGTAACCTTTAAAAAACAATTAATACATATATATTAATTTTTTTAACTTGGGAAGATTTACAGTAAGAAAAACAAAGAGGTATTTGAATTCTTATCAAATTTAGGGAACCACCAGCAGCAGAGAAACATGGGAGAGGAAAAGGTTGATTTCTAAGTCATCGTTTAAAATAATAAAAGTTGTATGCTTCTTTGAAATTTAATAAGTCTGTGTATATCAGCTCTTCCTATCAGCATTAAAATGCGCAGATATATCAGTATTTTGCTGAATGCAGTTCAAATACATTGTAGTTTAAAAAAAAAACATTAATTTTTTTAACAATCAATATGGCTTTTCTTAACAGTCTGGACCAGTATCTTCTTCAAGATTTGGTCACTATTATGATGCATCAAAAAGGATGCCACAAGAACTAATTGAGGCATCAAAATGGCATGGATTTTTCTTTCCAGAAAAATTATCTTCAACTCTTACTATAGAACCATGGTAAGTTAATGACTCCATTCTAATTTCACAGGTTAACAGAATTCATTTTTACCACATTCTTTAAAATAATGCATAACCAAAGGTACATATCCTAATAGTAAATGTTTTCTATATAACATGTAACCGTGATCGCGCATATGTTTCATACTATTTCTTTATATGTGGTTTTCTTTTTCTGGTCCCGTATCTATTGGAATTGCCGTTATTCTTAATTTACAGTTTGAAAAGTAATAATACCTGCTGTTCTTATATTCAAGAAAATGTGGAATAGTTTTTATATCAAGGTCTTTTAGCCCTAAATGCAGATAGATATCTAAATACTACTGATTGATAATAATAGCAGTGAAAAATGGTATGAAGTACTGCTGTTTTTCAGGCAGTGTTCTATCAAAAAGTAAACAGAAAGTGTTTGTTTTCCAATATTTTATTTATTAAGGCTTTCTACTTCTGTAAATATAGCAATCTGTAAAATTATTCTGTAAATATAGCAATCTGTATTTTTTTTAGGTTACCTTAAAAAAATGCAGGTGTCTTTTGAGTTTAACAATGAAGAGTTTTAAATATTAAGCAAACGCAACATGTTTATAGTGCAACTAATTTTATTAAGGCAAAACTGAAAATTATAGTACTTGACATTGAATAATTTATAGTGTTAAGAATATGTAATTTCAATTCCGGCTGCTGTTGAGTCAAGGAAAGTAATCCATGGAGTAGGTTGTTGCCTCTCTTTTCTTTCATCTTGTAAAACCATTATTTTCAAAGTGAGATGAGTTATTCCATGGAGATTTAGTAGACAGGAAGTTATGAACTGAAATGACTTACAAATCCATAAAGTCTCTTTCCAGGAGTATTACTTGAGAATTTAGTGAAGACTATCCTATTTATTTTTACTAAATCTCTTTCAGAAAATAAAAAATATTCACTTCATTATGGTTTCTCCATTCTATGGCTTGAGACTCACCGAAAGTGGTGCTTTGATGTTGTCTTAGTGTTACCACCAACCATTAATGAATGACTGCTGCGTGTGTCGGTCACTCCACTACCTATTACATTGGTTACCTAGTGCAATCCTTGTATGAACCTTAACAAAGTATATATTCCCATTTTCCAGAAGAAGATACTGAAATTCACAGAAGTTATTTATTTGAGGCTCAAGTATTAAGTGACAGAACCAGGATTAACCCAAATCAGATCCCTCTTTTTTTGCTTTACTGCTTCAAGAGACATTGCTGTCCTTTGCCTTTACCTTCCTATCTTATGAAGGAAAGAGCCCTAATAAAGAAATAAAAAAAGAAATCTGAGTTCTGACTGTCCATCCTACTGTTGACCTTAGGAAATGCCCTTAAATTCAGTGAAAATGAATATCCTTCTGTGAAAAATTAGGGTAGAGGGATACCTTTTGTCCTACCTACATCACTAATATTTTGTTAAGTTTGAATGATTATATTGATTATACTTTAATCAATATATCAATACTATTAATTTTTGCCATTCCCTAAACCAAACGTACATATACTTTTATGGCTTGGAAAACAACTTTTTGATTTCTCAAGTAGTAAATGGTGGAACCCAAATTCAAAGTCAGTTCTTTCTAACTCAAAATTCTGTGTTAGCCAAAATGCTACATTGCCTCCATTCATGGAGTACTTAAGGAAATAAAAGAATGTAAAATTTTCATTAAGTATAATGTAAGTAAACAAAAAAATGTGGTGTTACTTTTGTAATTTATAAAATGTTTTAAGAAAAAAACTTTAAGCCCCAAAGTACAAGGTTTTTGTTCATTTAGTCATTAACTAAAAGAGAGAGGGAATGAACATTTGTTGAATAGCTGTTCCATGTCAGGCACTGTTCCAGGCATTTGACCATGGGATATCTTATCTAATCCTTCCACAACCCTCCAAAAGAAGTAATATTATCTCCATTTTTTAGGAGCTTGATGTCAGAGACTGATACTAAATAGCTTTCGCACTTTCTCAGGCTGTTAGTGACAGTCTCTGACCTAAACCTAAGTCTTCAAAACCTCTGCTTTTTATTCTGGGCCAGGCTGCCTCCATTCATGTGTAGCACATGAAGCCAGGGGCCAGGAAAAACTACACCGATATCAGCCATGAGAATATAGTCCTATAGTTTTTAAAATATGTTTCTTTTTTCAGAGTGTTTTTGAGAACTAGCAGTTTTGCACAGAATAGGAAAATTTATAGATTTTAATTATCAAGACAATATTTCATTTCATAGCAGTTAACTGATAATTCATTTATTTCATATAAAACTTAAATGCTTAATTAAATGTAATTAAACTTTAAACATGTAATTAAATTAATTTTGAAAATGAGTACTTACCATGTGAGATTTAATTTATGAAAAGCATGTGCTCATTTCACTAAAATGAACTTTACTGGTTCATTTATAAAACAATAAAGCTAAACTTTACAGTTGTCTATACTTTTCCTGTAATTAAGACTAGAGGATATAGCTGTGTCTCACTATCATATAGTATATAATTTCATATATTCTAAAGGCACTGTTGAAACATAGTTTTTTTTATGGTGAGAAAAACTGAAGGTCATTTAAAATGTGCATTAACTAATTTAAAATTGTTAGCAGGTATGCCTATAGGAATGTTCATATATACAATTTAAACTTTCAAATTAAAGTCTGGCTATAAAAACCTGAGAAGTATCACTCTAATATTACAAGATGGTTTTGTTTCAATATTTCATTGTCATAAATCAGATATTCTGAATTACAGAACAGTGATAGGAAAAATGATTTTGAGAATAATTCTGCAATCCAAGATTTTTTTACTTTGGTATTGTTTTGAATTAAGCTTTGCTAACAGGTATGCAAGGACAGTTCTGTTGTCCTTAGGAAAATAATGCTGATCTTCGGGTACTGATAGTATCTCAGCTTTCTTATTTATTAACAAATCTGCTAACACACTGCTTAACCTGCTGTTTCAAACTGAATATTTATGGTTCTGCCCAATGCTTCCCCCTGCCCAAATTTATATGTTGAAGCCCAATGTGATGGTGTTTGGAAATGAGGCATTTGGGAGAGAATTAGAGTTGGATGAGGTCATGACATTAGGACCTTGGTCTGATAGTATTGGTGGTGTTCTTAAAAAGAGGGAGAAATATCTAGCTCCTTCTCTTTCCTTGAGTACAGGTACATGAAAGGCTATGTGAGCCACACAGCAACAAAGTGGCCATCTGTAACCCAACAGGAGAGTTCTTACCAGATACCAAACCTCCTAGCAGCTTGATCTTAGATTTCTAGTCTCCTGAAATTGAATAGAATTAATTCTTGTTGTTTAAGCCACTCAGTCTGTGGCCATTTTGTTATAGGAGCCCAAGCCAATTGATAAACCCACTATATTATAAAAGGTTACTTTTTTAAATAGAACAGATCTTCAATGTTGAGTTTATATACAGATGGTAGTAAATAGAATGATTTTGTTTTGATATGTTTCTTTGAAATTCGAGATTTTATTTTTACAAAGATATCCTAAAAATGTTTAGTAGTTTCTTATATTAACTAAAAGTTTTATATTAATTACGTTGAATGAACTGAATTCTGAAAGAACTAGTTACCTTTTTAGGAGAATTTCTAGGAGAAAATCAAAAGAAAGGAGATAAGAATTTTACTTAAGATTTTAGAAGTCATTACTTTTCCTTATTTTGCCAAGTCTGTTTACCACTTAAATGGAACAACTGTGTGAGCCTTCTGTAATATTTTCCTAGACAAATTATAGTTATGATCCTCCATACATTCCTACTTAGTTTTGTTCATACTCTGTCAGAACATTTAGCGCATTGTGCTATAATTATTTGTCCTGTCTCCATTTTTATCTTCCCTCTCAAGCACTGGAAATCCTTGAGGAAAGGGGTTTATGCTATCTTCATCTCTTTATTCATGAATCTGGGACACAGGTGTTGACAGTTGATGAACTAATGATTCAATGCACAAAGTATCGTAATAACTCATATTAACTATAGCCTTGTTCGTAGCTCAAAGTTGTAGTGGGAAAAAACTAATAACTGAAAAATAGTCATGAAAGAGTATATTTTATCTCACTGGGCTAAAACATTGACATTTGGTATCGCAGAGCCCAGTGCTATTAAGAAAGAAGAATCCATCTAAAAAAGCGCAGGGCTAAAGAATGAATCTGTTGCGTGGGGCTACCTGTTATGAGTGGATCCCTTTCCAGAATTTAGTTTTACCTTTTCTGGAGTGGAGAAGTAGAGATCTAATGAGATGAGAAAGACAAGTATAGGAATGGCACCACCAACTAGGACACATTACTTTAAACTTGAAACAGTACTATATTCTGATTTTGATAATTGTGCAATGATTATGTGTAAGATGTTAACATTAGGGGAAGCTGGGTGAAGGGTATATGGAGTGCTCTGTACTATTTTTGAGCCTTTTTGTAAGTCTAAAATTATTTCAAAGTAAAAGGTTAAAACACAGTATTATATGGTACCAGGCTATTAAAAGGAATTAGAAGAGATGTATTAAATATATGTATATCTTTTTTTTATTTCAAAAATACAGATCTCTTACACTGAGAAACAGAGAGCCATCGTATATTTAGAAGGTACAATTAGAAACTCATGACAAAGGAATTTTGCAAGAGAACTTCTAGGTAGAACTAAAGGTTCAGAACAGGAGTATGCTTAAATCCTTATTATTATGAATTGTTAAGAGGATTCAAAATGAATAACATATTAATACAAATCTTGGAGCTGAGTGCAAAGCAAGATGTAAATGTTGGAAAAGAGTTTACTAATTGGCATGCTAGTGATAGGATTAAAGTAAAAAGAATATATCTAGGATGGCTGGCTGGCTCAGTTGGTTGAGCGACTGCCTTCGGCTCAGGTCATGATCCTGGAGTCCCAGGAAGTCCTGCAAAGGGCTCTCTGCTCAGCAGGGAGTCTGCTTCTCCTTCTGATCCTCCCCTTCTTGTGGTCTCTCTCTCTCTGTTTCTCTCTCGTTCTCTCGTTCTCTCTCTTTCAAATAAATAAATTTTTAAAAATCTTTTTAAAAAATCTAAAAATTTTGAGAGAAAACTATTAATCCTAAACCTCATTTTAACCAATGAAAAAGAAATTACTTGCTTACATGCTTGCCTTTCTTTTTCTGTCCTCCAAGGGGGCCTTTGGGTATGCAAAAATTAGTTGCTCATCCTGGCATCCTATCTTCATTGGTATGCATTTGTTTCATTACTTCCTGCCAAAGTCCTGCATTCCTAGTCCCAGTTATTGTCCCCTAGGTTTACTCTCTGTTATTAATGCAACATTATAATTAATCCTTCCAAATTTTATTCTTCCTTCAATAAAGTAATCTTAGGCCTTTGACTCCTCTTTCACTCCCTACATCCAACCTATCAGCAACTCCTGAAATTTTTATTTTTTTAAATTTTTATTTAAATTTCAGCTAACATACAGTGTGATATTAGTTTCAGGCGTACAATACAGTGATTGAACACTTCCGTACAACACCCAGTGCTCATCACAGCAAGTATACTCCTTCATCCCTACGACATTTTAACCCATCCCCCCACCCACCTCCCTTCTGGTAAGCATCATTTGTTCTCCGTAGTTAATATAACAAACACAGACACACACACACATACACACACACACACCATATCTTCTTTATCCATTCTTCAGCTGATAGAGACTTGGGCAGTTTCCATAATTTGACTATTGTAGATAATGCTGTTATAAAATCAGGGTGCATGTATCCCTTTGATTAGTATTTATATATTCTTTGGGTACATACTTAGTAGTACAATTGCTGGATCATAGGGTAGTCCTATTTTTAACTTTTTTTTAACATTTTAATTTTTTTTTCATTTTATTTTATTTTATTTCTTTTCAGTGTTCCAAAATTCATTGTTTATGCACCATACCCAGTGCTCCATGCAATACATGCCCTCCATAATACTCACCACCAGGCTCACCCAACCCCTCACTTCCCTACCCTCCAAAACCCTCAATTTGTTTCTCAGAGTCCACAGTCTCTCATGGTTTGTCTCCCCCTCTGATTTCCCCCAACTCACTTTTCCTCTCCATCTCCCAGTGTCCTCCGTGTTACTCCTTATGCTCCACAAGTAAGTGAAACCATATGATACTTGACTCTCTCTGCTTGACTTATTTCACTCAGCATAATCTCTTCCAGTCCCATCCATGTTGATATAAAAGTTGGGTATTCATCCTTTCTGATGGAGGCATAATACTCCATTGTGTATATGGACCATATCTTCTTTATCCATTCGTCCAGTGAAGGGCATCTTGGTTCTTTCCACAGTTTGGCAACTGTGGCCATTGCTGCTATGAACATTGGGGTACAGGTGGCCCTTCTTTCCACTACATCAGTATCTTTGGGGTAAATACCAGTAGTGCAATTGCAGGGTCATAGGGTAGCTCTATTTTTAATTTCTTAAGGAATCTCCACACTGTTTTCCAAAGTGGCTGCACCAGCTTGCATTCCCACCAACAGTGTAAGAGGGTTCCCCTTTCTCCACATCCTCTCCAACACTTGTTGTTTACTATCTTGTTAATTTTGGCCATTCTAACTGGTGTAAGGTGATATCTCAATGTGGTTATTGAGGAACCTCCTGTGTTCCAGAGTGGCTGCACCAGTTTACATTCCCAACAGTGTAAGAAGGCTCCCCTTTCTCCACATCCTCGCCAACACCTGCTGTTTCTTCTGTTGTTGATTTTAGCCATTCTGACAGGTGTAAGATATCTCATTAGAGTTTTGATTTGTATTTCTTTGATTATGAGTTATGTTGAGCATCTTCATGTGTCTGTTGGCCATCTCTATGTCTTCTTTAGAGATGTGTGTTCATGTCTTCTGCCCATGTCTTAATTGGACTATTTGGGCTTTGGCTGTTGAGTTTTAGAAGTTCTTTATAGATTTTAAATACTAACCCTTTATCAGATATGTCATTTGCAAATATCTTCTCCCATTCTGTAGGTTGCCTTTTAGTTTTCTTGATTGTCTCCTTCACTGTGCAGAAGCTTTTTATTTTGATGAAGTCCCAATAGTTTATTTTTGCTTTTGTTTCCCTTACCTCAGAAGACATATCTAGTGAGAAGTTGCTATGACCAAAATCAAAGAAGTTACTGCCTGTGTTCTCCTCCAGGCATTTATGGTTTCATGTCTCACATTTAGGCCTTTCATCATTTTGATTTTTTTGTTTGTGTAATAAAGTAGTCAAGTTTCATTGTTCTGCATGTTGCTATCTAATTTTCCCAACATGATTTGTTGAAGAGATGGTCTTTTTCCCATTGCATATTCTTTCCTGCTTTGTCAAAAATTAATTAACCTTGTAACTATGGGTTTATTTCTGGGGTTTCCATTCAGTTCCATTGACCTGTGCATCTCTTTTTATGCCAGTACTCTACTGTTTTGATCACTACAGCTTTGTAATATAACTTGAGTCTGGAATTGTGACACCTCCGGTTTTGCTTTTCTTTTTCAAGGTCCCTTTGGCTATTCTGGGTATTTTGTGGTTCCATACAAATTTTAGGATTCTTTATTCTAGCTCTGTGGAAAGTGCTGTTGATATTTTGATAGTAAGTGCATTGAATTTGTAGATGGCTTTGGGTAATAGAGAAATTTTAACAATATTAGTTCTTCCAACACATGAGCATGGAATCTCTTTCCATTTCTTTGTGTCATCTTCAATTTCTTTCATCAATGTTTTATAGTTTTCGGAATACAGCTCTTTCATCTCTTTGGTTAGGTTTATTCCTAGTTATCTTATTGTTTTTGGTGCAATTGTAAATGGGGTTGATTCCTAAATTTTTCTTTCTGCTGCTTCATTATTGGTGTATAGAAATGCAACAGATTTTTGTACATTGATTTTGTATCCTGTGAGTTTACTCAATTCATGTATCAGTTCTAGCAGTTTTTTTGTGCAGTATTTAAGGGTTTTGTATATTGTAGCATGTTCTGCAAATAGTGACAGTTTGACTTCTTCCTTGCTGACTTGGATGCCTTTTTATTTTTTGCATTTTTCAGACGTTTTTGTTGTGTGTGTGTGTGTGTGTGTGTGTGGTCTGATTACTGTGGCTAGGACTTCCAGTGCCATGTTAAATAACAATGGTGAGAGCGGACATCCCTGTCTTGTTCCTGATTGTAGATTTTTTTTACCCATTGAGGATGATACTAGCTGTGGGTTTTTCTTCCATGGCCTTTATTATTTTGAGGTATATTCCCTCTAAGCCTACTTTGCTGAGGGTTTTTATCATGGATGGATGCTGTACTTTGTCAAATGCTTTATCTGCATCTATTGAAATGATTATATGGTTCTTTTCTTTTATTAACCTGGTGTATCACTTTGATTACTTTGTGAATATTGAACCAACCTTGCAATCCAAAAATTAATCCCATTTAATCATGCTGAATGGCATTTTAAATAATTGCTGAATTCTTTTTTTTTTAAAGAAATGGTTTTTTTTTTTTTTAGATTTTATTTATTTATTTGTCAGAGAGAGAGAGAGAGAGAGAGAGCGAGAGAGAGTGAGCACTGGCAGACAGAGGCAGAGGGAGAAGCAGGCTCCCTGCCGAGCAAGGAGCCCGATGTGGGACTTGATCCCAGGATGCTGGGATCATGACCCGAGCTGAAGGCAGCTGCTTAACCAACTGAGCCACCCAGGCGTCCCTAGATTGCTGAATTCTGTTTGCTACTATTTTATTGAGAATTTTTGTGACCTTGTTCATCAGGGATATTGACCTGTAGTTCACTTTTTTAATGGAGTCTTTATCTGTTTCTTTTTTAAGATTTTATTTATTCATTTGAGAGAGAGAGAGAATGAGAGAGAGAACATGAGCAGGGGGAGTGGCAGAGGAAGAAGCAGACCCCCTGCTGAGCAGGGAGCCTGATGTGGGACTCGATCCCAGGACTCCAGGATCATGACCTAAGCTGCAGGCAGTTGCTCAACCAACTAAGCCACCCAGGTGCCCCCCCCCTTTTTCAAATAAACATATAATGTATTATTAGCCCCAGGGGTACAGGTCTGTGAATCGCCAAGTTTACACACTTCACACACACTTCACAGCACTCACCATATCACATACCCTCACCAATGTCCATAACCCCACCACCCTCTCCCTACTCCCCTCCCCCCCAGTCATCAGGCACCCCTTTATTTGGTTTTGGTGTCAGGGTAATGCTGGCCTCTTAGAATGAATTTGTAAGTTTTCTTCCCTTTTCTTTTTTTGGAATAGTTTGAAAAAAATAGGCATCAGAGAAAATCTTCAGAAACAACAACAAAGCAAGAAATAAAATGGTAATAAATACATACCTATCAATGATACTTTGAATGTAAATGAACTAATGACTCCCATCAAAAGATATAGAGTGTCATGATGGATGAAAAAACAAGACCCATCTACATGCTGCCTACAGGAGACTTACTTTGGACCTGCAGATTGAAAGTGAAGGGGTGAAGAAACATTTATCATGCAGATTGATGTCAAAAGAAAGCCTTAGTAGCAATACTTACATCAGACAGACTAGACTTTTAAACAAGGACTTAAAAAGAGACAAAGAAGAGTATTATATAATCATAAAAGGGACAATCCAACAAGAAGATGTAACAGTTGTGAGTATTTGTGTACCCAACATGGGAGCACCCAAATATATAAAATAATAACAAACATAAAGGAGCTAGTTGATAATAATACACAGTAATAGTAGGGGAATTTAACTCCCTCTTACATCAATGGACACATCATCTAAACAGAAAACAAACAGGGAAACAATGGCTTTGAATGATACACTGGACCAGATGGACATAACAGATATATTTAGAGTGTTCCACCCTAAAGCAGCAGAATACACATTCTTTTCAAGTGCACATGGGACATTCTCCAGAATAGATCACATATTCAGTCACAAATCAGGCCTCAGCAGATACAAGAAGTCTGAAGTCATACCATGCATCTTTTCTGACCACAGTGCTATGAAACTAGAAGTCAACCAAATCAAAAAATTGGGAGACCACAAATACATGGAGGTTAAACAGCATAATACTAAACAGTGAATGGGTCAACCAGGAAATCAAGGAAGAAATTTTAAAAATACATAAAAACAAATGAAAATGGAAACACAACAGTCTAAAGTCTTTGGGATGCAGCAAAAGCAGTCCTAAGAGGGAAGTATATAAAAACACAGGTCTACCTCAAGAAGCAAGAAAAATTTCAAATAAATAACCTAATCTTACATGTAAAGGAGATGGAAAACAACAACAGCAACAACAAATGAACCCTAAAACCAGCAGAAGGAAGGAAATAATAAAGATCAGAGCAGAAATAGAGGCACCTGAGTGGCTCAGTCAGTTAAGCATCAGCATTCAACTCAGATCATGATCTCAGGGTCCTGGGATCAAGCCCCACATCAGGTTCTCTGCTCAGCAGGGAGCCTATTTCTCCATCTCCCTCTGCCTGCCATTCCCCCTGTTTGTGCTTGTGTTCTCTCTCTCCCTCTGTCAAATAAATAAATAAAATCTTTTAAAAAAGAGAGCATAAATAAATGATAAACTAAAAAACAAACAAACGAACAAAAATAATAAAACAGTTCAATGAAACTAGGAGTTGGTTCTTTGAAAAAATTAATAAAATTGATAAACCCCTAGCCAGACTTATCAAAAAGAAAAGAGAATGGACCCAAATAAATAAAATCACAAATGAGAGAGGAGAAATAGCAAGGTAGCACCACATAAATACAAACAATTATAGGAGAATAATAAGAAAAAGTATATGCCAACAAATCAGACAAACTGGAGGAAATGGATAAATTCCTAGACACATATAAACTATCAAAACTGAAACAGGAAGAAATAGAAAACTTGAACAGACCCATAACCAGCAAAGAGATGTGGTCAGAAATTAAACAACTCCCAAAAAACAAAAGTCCAGGACCAGGTGGCTTCACAGGTGAATTCTACCAAACATTTAAAGAAGAGTTATTTTATTTTAATTTAATTAACGTAAATGTAAGTAGCTATATATGACTTGGTTTACTTCATTAGTACAGTTTTACAACAAAAGTCAGCTCTTATCACTCTTCTGGCTCAAACCCTCCAATTACTTCCAATCTCATTCAGAAAAATCAACCCACATTCTAGGGGCACCTGGCTCCAGGTCAAGCACCTAACTTAGTCAGTAGAGCACATGACTCTTGATCTTGGGGTTGTGGGTTTGCATCCCACGTTGGATGCAGATTTTACTTAAAAATAAAAATCTTTTAAAAAAAGAAAAACTGTACTATAGCAACATCCAGAATAATAAACCTACATTCTAACAGAGATCCTATAAGGCCCAGCACCCTTGCCTAATCTGATCTCTTTGCTGTCATCAGGGTTGGGGAAAGAGTAAAGGGAATATCAAGAACCCTTTCCAGGTTTCAGAAAATAGAATTAGGATGGTGTCCTTTAGTACTGTAAAAAACATATCCTGCAGTATTTATTGGAACACATTTTCTGATGTGTACAATTTCTGTGAACCTGAGCACCTTTTATGAGCCTAGCATAATGCTCAACTCTAGATTTATTGTAGTAAACAAAGCAGCTGGTAATTTTGACCATTTGTAGTGTTTTTAGTCTAGAGAGAAAGCACACATTTTTTAAAGCCAAATAAATAAATATATATGTCATTAAGAGTTATGGTAAGTAATACAAAGAAAAAGAACATTCCACAAGTTATATCGGGGTAAGGGGATCTGCTTTGAGTTGTTCAGGATTGCCTCTATGAAGAAGCATTTGAGCTGAGACTTGAAAATAAGAAAACCATTCTTCAAAGAGCAGTAGCCAAGAAATATTCTGCAGGGAGCAGCCATTGTGCTAAGAAAGGAAAGACTTAGTATACTCAAGGACCTGAAAGGCCATGTTGGTGAAAAGAATAATGGGATGAGCTAGAAGAAAGATGAGCTCAGAGAGATGGGCAGAGGTCATATAATTCTGTTAAGAAATTTGTTCATAAGGAGGCAGAGAAAAAACAGTAAGTGGAAGAGGTTTGGAAAGCAAGAAGTTTTTGCTGTTTTGTTCTGTTTTAATGTGAATAAGAAAAATTCAATAGAGAGGGAATAGATGGAGATTAGAAGAGGAAATAGTGGTTTCTAGCTGTATAACATTAGGCAAATTACTAAACAATTTCGCAGAATTCCTAAGCTACTCAAGACCAACGATTGACCACTAGGATGTCCAACATTTCCTCCACTGGAGGGAAGGAGGGAAATGTGGAAGACAACAGTGTAGATGCAAACAAATAGGTTTGTAAAGTTGAAGGCAGGGTCTTGAGTAGTGTTGAAGATATGGACTGAGATTGTTTCTTTACTCAGTGAATAATAGGCAGCGTCATCTGCTGAGAAACAGTGACGTACCTCTTAGGAGTTTGGGTTAAATGAGAAGGATTTGAAATGGTTGTTTTATGGAGTAGAAAAATATACCTATGAGAGAAGTATCAAATATTTATTGTGGTACAGTCTGTTAGATTGTTATTTTCTTGCCTCTCTGCTAAGATTCCTGGTGTAGGCAGGATTCAAGTTTTGAGAGGTTCAGGCAACAGGAGTTTAAGGTATTAAACATGGTAAATGATGGATCACAAACTAGGGCTAAGAAAATGAAGACAACTGCTGTTGATATATGAGGAGAGAGAGAAGGGTTAGTGGACTGGTGGTGGACTTCGTAGCCTCAAAAGTGATGGTAAATGAAGAAAGCAATTACCAGATCAGAAGTGTTGGTTGAGAATAAGACGTTTGAATTAGGACCGTAGACCAGGTACAGTGTCTTCAACTGATAGGAGAAAGTGTCCAGAAGCTTGATAAAGACAGCACTTTAAAGGGGGGATGATTGGGATTGGTCAGACATAAGAAAACATGAATTTTGTTTATTTGTTTGTTTTTGCCAGAAAATGGAGGAGGAGGAGTGGTTTGAAAGTAACATTGGGAAAATGGATACCAATCACATCTTTCAAATACTGAGGAAAGGAGTCTAAGCTTCAGCTTTATTTATTTAGGTTCAAGTGCTCACTACCTTCCAAGGGAAATATCCTTTGGAGGGTGGTGGGCACAGTGTCTTTTATTAAGGTCTGTGGCTGATGCTAGTTGCAAAGACTGCAGCATCGGCTCTAGCAGGTAGGCTCCACAGCAGTTTTTTCTGCGTAAGAGACTTGAGATGGATACTGGGCTTTGCATCAAAGATATAAGGAAGTGAAAAAGCAGATTATAATAATGGGATACATATAATAATTATAATAATAGCCTACAGAATCCTGTTTACATAAAATTTTATATAGCTGTTTCTAAATTCTTTTCTTTTTTTTTTTTTTTTAAAGATTTTATTTATTTATTTGACAGACAGAGATCACAAGTAGGCAGAGAGGCAGGCAGAGAGAGTGAGAGGGAAGCAGGCTCCCTGCCAAGCAGAGAGCCCGATGCGGGACTCGATCCCAGGACCCTGAGATCATGACCTGAGCCGAAGGCAGCGGCTTAAACCACTGAGCCACCCAGGCGCCCCTCTAAATTCTTTTCTAACACTAATTCAGAGATATTAATTTAGGTTCCAAACCTTAATGATACGTGGTCAAAGAAGTTCACAAGACTCAAACTAAATTTTCTCCTTAGACAATTTAAAAGACTCATAGTTATGTGTAGTATTTAAAAGGATGTGAAAGAAATGCCAAAATTAAACAAATCTATACATAGTTCTCATAATATTCTTTAGAATGAAAACCATTTTTAACAGCTTACTTCTTAATATCCCACATTAGTTTCTTTGGTAAAAGAAGGAAGGGCTGGTGCAGAGAGATGTATGAGAGGATGTTCATCATACTGTTAACAACGTTCACCTCTGGGTAGTGGATTTTGGTAGTTTTCCTGCTCTTTGTATGTTTTATGTATTTGAATTTTTATGATGAATAAACATCATTTTTAAAAATTTAAAAAAGATTTTACTGGAGAGAGAGCATGCATGTACCATTGGGGGTGGGGGAGGGCAGGGAAGAGGAACAAGCAGACTCCGCACTGAGCACAAGCCTAAAGCACAGGGAATCTCAAAAGGATGCAGAAACCAACTCAGAGAAGTTCCCACTGGCCAAATAGGAGAAAATTTGAGCATCAGAATAAAAAATGATGGTAAGTGGATTGTAACCCATTTAATCAGAAAGCTGTGAGTACATATTGATACAAATAAATAAATGGCTAAATAAGTTATCGAGGAACAAGATATTTACATAACCACAGAGTACCTTCCCAGAAAATATTTGCTGACTACACGGGGAAGGAATATTATGGAGCAGAAGCCTGGCAGACATAACTTTAATCAAGTTAACGTCAATAGTAATGGGCAAACTGAAATCATGAACAAGAATTCAGCAACGCTTCTGTGGTATTTCTACCAAATATACCTAATTTAAATATAATCATAAGGAAACATTAGACAAACCCAAATTAGGAACATTCTATCAAATATCTGGCCTGTAATCCTCAAATGTGTCAAGACCATAAAAGTCAAGAAAGTCTAAGGAACTTCTAGGTTGAATAAGACTGAAGAGAGACTTGAAAACTGAGTACAACATGTGATTCTGAACTGAGTGCTTTGCTGTAAAGACTGACATTGGGACAAGTGGCAAAACTTGAATGGGGATAAAATGGTAGTACTAATTTCCAAATTATATTAATATCCCAAGTCAGATGGTTATACTGTTGTTATGTCGGAGAATATTTGTAGGAATGATAGCCTAAATTGTTAAGAAGTGATGTGTCATCATGTCTGCAACTTATCCTCTAGCGGAACCAGAGAAAAAAAATTCCTATACTAGCAACTTTTTAGAAAAGAATTTAGAAAAAATTCCTATATTAGCAACTTTTCTATAAGTTTGAAATTGTTTCAGAATTTAAAAGATAAACATATGCATATCTATATTAAAATCCCTAGTAAATTTATGTATAACCATGTTAATATCCTTAGTAAATTGAGAGCATTTTAATTTTATTTTTATGTAGGCTCCATGCCCAGCCCAGATCCCAGCATAGGGCTTGAACTCATGGCCATGAGATCAAAACCTGAGCTGAGATCAAGTCAAATCCTTAACCAACTGAGCCACCCAGGTACCCCAAGAGCATTTTTAAATTGGTAATAAGTTGGGTATCCTAATATAAAATGGACAAAAGATAACAAGAGGATGTTCTCAAAAGAAGAAACAAAAAATAGCTAGTAAACCTCCTTAGTGATCAAAGAAATGCAAAGAAAAACCAAAGCGATACCATTTTCCAGCTATCAGATATTTAAAATGATAATACCTGGTGTTAAAGATGGTGTGGATGTCGCTTATGTTAACCATAGGAATGTACATTGTTAATTCTAGTAAAGGGTATCAAAAGTTGGAGTGTACATTATCATTGTTACCATTGTCCCATTTCTAGGAATTGATGACAAAGAAATAATGATACAAGTTAACAAAGATATGTGTACAATAAGATTATTATAATCTGTGTGTATTACTGAAAATCTGGAGATAACCTAAGAATTATCAACATAGATTGGTTGATTATGTTGTATTTACATAGTGGAATACCTTGCTTGCAAAGGGAGGAGATAAAAACAAAACAGATTACAAAACAATATATGTAATATATGATGTGTATATGTAGAAAGTGGTCTGTAAAGATATACATCAATAGCCCAACAGTAATTATCTCTGGGTGTTTGAATTGTGGATGATTTAGCTTTTTTTTTTTTCTTTTTCTTCTTATAAACCTTCCTGTGAGACAGTATAGTTTAGATAGGGGCCCTTCGGTTAGACAATGTAGGTTTGAATCCTGACTCTTCCACTTACTAGCTATGTGACGTTGTACAAGTTGCTTCTTGGGGCCCCCATTACTTAGGCTTCAATAGGAATAATAATAATAGAAACTACTTCTTAAGATTATTAAATGAGATAATAAAAATTTACCACTTAGCAAACACTGGCTAATATAGTAAGAGCTTAATGAATTTTGGCTTCCATCATTATTATTATTTCTGCTTAAATGCTTGAAATTTATTCTAATAAACATTTTTATTAATAGGCAAATCAATAAAGCTATTTCTCCTTTGGGACTGTAACTACACAAGCAAATATTTAGAATCTGGACAATCAGCTTTCTTTTCCCTATCTTATTCTTTCTTTTGAGAAAAACACATTTGGAAATCAATTCCTCCTTAGATATGTCTGTGAATGAGCAGTAGTCATATTTTCTGTGCCTCCCACACTACTTAGCTCACTCCAGAAAGCTTATTAGAAGGCTCGATAACAGAGTGTTTCTTCATACTTACTTGGCAGTTAGTTCTAGGTGGTACTGTTGTACTCATCCCATTCCTTCTTACCTCCTTAAGTGCTTACCTTGTTCCATCTTGTTATCCCACCTGATTTTCATCCATCCTGCAACTGGAGCATTACTATATTATATTGACAGCATGGGGATTAATAATCATTAATAATTACTGAGAACTGATTGTCTCTCACCTATTAACATATTATTTTTGTTATTTCATTTAATCCTTACAAAAATTTCATGAAGCTTATAGTATCCCCATTTTGAACATGAGGAAAGAGACACAACAGGTTT
The DNA here is from genome assembly GCF_963455335.1 of Martes martes. Lineage (NCBI taxonomy): Eukaryota > Metazoa > Chordata > Mammalia > Carnivora > Mustelidae > Martes > Martes martes. Next base: position 31,861,250 of record NC_137898.1, on the reverse strand, counting down.
AATTAGTTTATTTAAAGTCATACAGGGACTCAATCTCAAGGGACTCCAAATAGCCAGAACAGTTTTGCAAAAGAACAAGGTTGCAGGTCTCATACTTCCTAATTGCAAAACATTTTACAAAGCTACAGTAATCAAAGCAGTGTGGTTTGGTACTGGCATAAAGGCAAACATTTAGACCAATAGAATATAATAAAGGACCCGGAAGTAAACCCTCTCATATATGGTCAAACAGTCATGGGCAGGAGTGCTTAGACTATTCAAGGGGAAAGAGCAGTCTTCAGTAAATGGTACTGGGAAAACTGGATTATCCACATGCGAAAGAATGAAGATGGACTCTTATCTTATGCTGTATACAAAAATTAATTCAAAATGGATTAAAGACCTAACCATGAAACCCCAAACTATAAAAGTTTTAAAAGAAAACTAAGGGGAAAATCTTCGTGACATTGGATTTGACAATTATTTTGGATATAATACCAAAAGCACAAGCAAAGAAAGCAAAAATAGACAAATGGGACTACTTCAAACTTAAACACTTATGTGCATCCAAAGACACAGTCAACAGAGTAAAAGGGCAACCTAAGAAATGGGAGAAAACAGTTGCATACCTTTTATGTGATAAAGAATTAATATGCAAAATGTATAAAGAACTACTATTCAGTAACAACAAATAGCCTGATTAGAATCTGGGCCAAGGTCTTGAACAGATAATTCTCCAAAGATGATATACAAATCGCTGATAAGCAAATGAAAAGGTAATAGACCTAATCATTAGAAAAATGCAAGTCAAAGCCACAGTGAGATAATACCTCCCACTCATTAAGGTAGCTTCTCCAAAAAATATAAAATAGAAAGTATTGGCAAGGATGTAGATAAATTAGAACACTTGTGCCTTGGTGATATTGTAAAATAGTACAACTGCAATGAAAAATTTTATGGCATTTCTCAAAAAATTAAAAAATAGAACTATATGATTGAGCAATCCCTCTTCTGGGTGTATATCCAAAAGTATTAAAAGCAGGGTTCCAAAGAGATGTTTGCGTACCCATGCTTATAGCAGTATTATTCACAGTAGCCAAGAGGTAGAAGCAATCCAAATGTCTAGCAATCGATGAATGGATAAACAAAATGTGGTATATACGTACAGTGAAATAGTATCCAGTATTAAAAAGAAAGGGAATCCTGACACATGCTACAACATGGATAAACCTTAAGGACATTATGCTAAGTGAAATAAGTCTGGCACAAAAAGACAAATACTATATTATTCTATTCATGTGATGTATCCAAAGTAGTCAGCTTCATAGAAACAAACTACTTTGTGATTTGTGATGGTGATTACCAGGGGCTGGAGAGGGGAAAACAAGGAGTTTTTTTAATGGGTGTACAGTTTCAGTTTTGCAAGATAAAAAGTTCTGTAAATATAATAACTGAACTGTACACTATATGTATTTTTGCAATTAAAAGGGGAAAATGGGTTAAAAATTTAACTATGGGGGTGCCTGGGTGGCTCAGTTGGTTAAGCGACTGCCTTCGGCTCAGGTCATGATCCTGGAGTCCCAGGATCAAGTCCCACATCAGGCTCCCTGCTCGGCAGGGAGTCTGCTTATCCAGCTGACCTCTCTCATGCTCTCTCTCATTCTCTCTCTCTCTCTCTCAAATAAATAAATAAATTCTTTTTAAAAAATTTAACTATGTTCTATTTACAAAAAATAAATCCAAATATATAGACAAGAAAACATATAAAGTAAAAGACAAATAAAAATATACCAGGCCAAAACAAGCAAATAAAACAACACCACAATGAGATACCACTTCACACTTTCTGTGATGGCTAGAATAAAAAATTCAGATAGTAAGTGTTAGCAAGGATGCAGAGAAATCAGAACATTCATATACTACCAGCAAGAATGTAAAATGACAGTTGCTTTGGAAAACAGTCTGGCATTTCCTCCAGAGGTTAATCATGGAGTTATTATTTGATCCAGCAATCCCACTCCTAGGTATATGGCCAAGAGAAATTTTTTTTTATTTCTCAGTGTTGTGCACACGTCCACACAAAACCCTGTACATGAATTGTTTATAGCAACATTATTTTTAATAGCCCAGAAGTAGAAGCAACCTAAATATTCATCAACTGATGAATGGTAAACAAATATGATATATCCGTATCTGGAATATTATTCAGCCATAAAAAGGAGTGAAATATTGTTACATTGCTACAACATAGATGAACCCTTAAGACATTATGGTGAGAGAAACCAATAACAACAGACAAATTATATATGATTTCACTTATATGAAATGACTATAATAAGCAAATATGTAGAGACAAAGTAGATTAGTGGTTCTTTCAGGCTGGGGGCATGGGAAAGTTCAGGAGGGTGATGCTAATGAGTACGGCACTCCCTCCTGAGGGGATGAAAACTATTCTAAAATTGATTATGGTAATAGTTAACCTAACTCTGTGAATATACGAAAGCCATTGAATTATACGCTTTTTTAAGAAGATTTAGTTATATATTTTAGCACACACATGATTGGAGAAGTGGAGAGGGAGAGAAACAGACTCCCTGCTGTGTACAGAGCTCGATGCCAGGCCCAGACCCACAATCCTGAGATCATGACCTAAGTCGAAATCAAGAGTCAGACACCCAACCAACTCAACCACCCAGGTGCCCATAATTTGTACACTTTCAGTGGGTGAATTGAATGGTATATGAATTATATCTCAGTAAAATTCTTTTAACAAAAATTAAAGGACCCATTGATTTTAGCCAGTGGAGGTCACTGGTGACCATAATCATAATGAAATGATGTTGGTGTAAGCCTAACTGGAATGGTTTTAAGCAAAAATGTGAGGGAAGGAATTGGAGACACCAAATATTAGAAAATTCAAGGAGCTCTGATGCAGAAAAATAGAGTAGTAGCTGGCAGAGGAAGTGAGACAGGAAATGTTTTTATTTTCTTAAAAGGAAGAAATATACTTGTGTTTATAAAAATAAAAAGGAAGACGTAAGAGTATGTTTATATACTTTAGAATACATCCATTAGAAAGGGAAAGTTAATATGAGAGAGAAATGGAAGAATTGCTAGAGTGACATCCTATAGGATGAGGTCTGGGAACAAGTACAGATACTGGGTTAGTATAGGTGTTTAGATAGTTCACCTAGGGGCTCATGGGTGGCTCAGTAGGTTAAGTGGCTGCCTTTGGCTCAGGTCATGATCCCAGGGTCCTAGGATTGAGCCCCACATCAGGCTCGCTGCTCAGCGGAGAGCCTGCTTCTCCCTCTCCCTCTGCCTGCGCTCTGCCTACTTATGCTGTCTATCTCTCTGTCAAATAAATAAATAAAATCTTTAAATAAATAAATAAATAAATAAATAGTTCACCTGTGGAACACCTGGCTGGCTCAGTTAGTAGAGCATCTGACTCTTGATCTCGGTCATGAGTTCAAGCCCCACATTAGAAGCCCCACGTAGAACTTGCTTTAAAAAAAAAAAAAAAAGAGTTTCATAAATAGTTCAACTATGGTAATTTAGGAGGAGAGGGTATTTATGTTGGTAAAGATGCTGATAGGTAAATGTAGTGATAGATGTCTCTGCTGGTTGTTTCTGTTTTCTCAGTGAAAGTTTATAAAGATGGGTAGGGATATTAAGGGTTTGTATACAAAAAGAGAAAGTATGAAAAAATCATCGAGAAGGGTGAGACTGTGTATAGTGGGATTGCCAGGCAGTCTTAAGGGCCTGTTGAAGTTTGAGGTCATGATTTTACACTGAGACCAGTCCACTAGGATGGGGCCATTTCTCCTACCACTTTTAGCTGTACTGAGGCAAATGTGGAGTGGACAGAGAGTTGAATTTAGCCAGAATAGTTTTGCTGAGCAGGTGAGACAAGGCAAGAGAAGAGCAAGGAAGGAGATACAAGAATTGATCATGGATAAAGGTGGTTAAATAGTTGAGGGAGTGAAGTGGTAGGCAATGGTATGGAGATCTCAGTGTAGTCAAATGATTCCCTATGGGCTCTGGGTGGAGATAGAAAATGGCAGTTGTGGGTGTGAATTGAGATCACATAGGTATAACAATTATTGATAATGGCAAGGTCTAAGGTATGATCGTGAGAGGGAGCACCATAGGTAGGATGGAAATAAGATCATTGAAGGAGAGGTGGTCAAGAAACTGAAAGGCCAGGATGTTTGAAAGACAATTAATGGCCCAGGGTTGGCTAGATGACAACAACAGTGATGGGTAGTAGGAGACATAATCTAATAACTTCTTTACATCAGCAAGTAAAAGAAATTAGAGTAATGTAGAACTGAATTCTTTTTCATGAAAGTCCATAACTTCTTTCAGTAGTATCTCTGTCAGACACTGAATGCATGTTCTTAGTATTTTCCAACTGTGACTCTTAGGTCTGTGCTGGTCATTGTTCTCCTTGCATTCCTAGTCTCTGTATGTTTTACTCTTAGTTGAGTATTCATGGTGAAGAGAATCAAACTCAGTGTTATTAGGCGAAAAGCGTCGGAAAAGAAAAATCTGTGACAGCCTTCAGGGTAATAGTAATGGAATTTTTAACTTGAAAATTACTTGTGAATAGACTTCACAGTCTTTATAGTCACATGCAAATTATATGCTAATATAACTTTAGCTAGGCAAACTATTTTACACAATTAGTTGAGACATTTAATATTGTGCCTACTCCGCTGCAAGTATATCTCACTATTTGTCATAAATGAATACTTAAATATATGTGTAAATAGAATTTTGGTAGTACAAATCATATTTTCTCAATGATTTGCATAATAATATCAAAAATGCTTCATCTTCACTTTAAATTAATCCTAATTGGGTGTGATAACAGTTTTTCTTCCTAAGTATTTCTATCAAGTGGTAATATCAATATTAAAATGCACCAGAAGTTCTTATTTTCAAAAACCCAGCAATTAATCATTTTAATGAGAGAAATCAGTCTTAAAAAGAAAAATCATTCTTGAACTATGTAATTTTAAGTCGGAAAGGACAAGAGAGATTATTAGTGCAACTCTGTCACCTGAGAAAATTTTGAGCCCCAGAACAGAAAAGTTAAGTACTTTGCCTCATTATCACACGTTTAGCTCTAGTTGCTAATACAGATAGACCAGGAGCCCAGGTCTTGAGTATACTTTCCACTGTGTTACGCTAGTATCGTTTATATATTGTGAACCTACATTATTTCCATCTTGAATTGTCTTTATATGTCATGTACCAAGTTCATACAAGTGAGACCTATTGTGAAGGTTTCATAGGTGGGACTAAAAGAAAAATCTCTTCCCAAAACTATACACCTGGATACTTTGTGTTAAATGGAGTCACGTTCAAACCTCATCACAGCCACATTAGTGTATTTGAACCCACAGACTTTTCACTGAATCTCAATCTCACTCTGACGCTTAGAAAACTTTTTAGGTGCCTGTCACTTAATTGTTGTACAGCTTTGAACAAATCACTTAAGTCTCCAAAAGGGTCTTAATTTTCCCTACCATAAAATAGAGCTGATGACTACCTCGCGAGGCTGTTGTAATGATCAAATGTGACAGAGATGCAAAACGTTTCCTGAGTATTTACTGTGTTAGACAGTTTGCCAGTAGATAAAATCAAGTAGTTTTGTTACAAAAAATACCCAAGTTTATTATTTACGAGAAAACATTTCCCTTATCAACTAGTTATTTCATATATATGTATTTTTACTTTTGTAGTTTATATTTTCACAAATAAAATCTCATCTATTGTTACTCAAGCTTTTTTGTTGTTGTTACATTTATATTTATTCTTTGATCGCATTGAGACTTTTAAGTATTCCTTTGTTCATTGTTTGAGAAACTACAAGGTCATCAAGTGGTATTTATTATTTGCTTGATTTCTTTTCTAGATATACTGCATCTATATCTACATCTAGATATACTATAGCAGATTTTTTAAATCTTTTTTTCTTAAGATTTATTTATTTATTTGAGAGAGAAAGAGCACGAGTGTAGAGAGGAGCAAAGAGAGGGGGACAAGCAGACTCTGCACTGAGCACGGAGCCCAACGTGGGGTTGGATCCCATGACCCCTGAGATCATGACCTGTGCCATAATCAAGAGTCTGAAGCCCAATGGACTAAGTCACCCAGGTGCCCCCTTTTTTTTAAACTTTCTTAATGAGGATGACAAAATTACTTTTCACAAAAAAACAAAATGCCATTTGTCAATAGAAATTGAAGTTAACTGTTGTAAATGTCTGTCAGACGTCCTGCTGAAAATTGGGTGGGGGGAGATACTGATAGGTACAAAAGTCTCATTTCTTTCTGTCAGTTTTTTAAAAATGTTGAACTTGGTCATCAGAATATAAATTTAGGGGTGCCTGGGTAGTTCAGTCAGCTAAGCATCTGATTCTTGATCTCAGCTCAAATCTTGATCTCAGGGTCATGAGTCCAAGCGTGCACTGGGCTGCATGTTGGTTGTGGAGCCTACTTAAAAAAAAATAATAATAATATATGTATAGCTTTACATTTCATGTCATTGGACAACTCTTATCCATATTTAATATTAATATAAAGAAATTTATTATCAGAAGATATGGTAATAGAAGTAGACATGGAATAATTTTTTTGACGAAAAACAATTTTAAATGATATTTTAAAGGTAAAAATTAAAGTTCTAATAATTGTTTTTATATTCTTCGTACTGTTATAGTTTTAAAGACAAATTGTGGAATCACAAATTCTTGTGGGTTTTTTTTTTACTATAGAAGTTGTTGAAAATCAAGAAAATCAAGGTAAAATAGTATACAGGATTTGAAATGTTCTGCTTTAGGACATGTTTTAAGTACTTTGATAACCTAACCTTTGTTAATTGCTTGGAAACATTAATAAGGAGGACAGATTTGTAACTAGATTTTCTTCTGCCACCCCCTGATTATAAGTTACTATACTGCTGAACAGCTACAAAAAAAGACAACAGCCTCAAAATTAAAGGGGTTTAATTTTTTAAAAATTTTAGATGACAATAGAAGATATTTTTGTCAGTAAAAAGAGATTTTTATACGTATTGCTGGCAGGAGCTGTATCTCATGGAGATTAGTAATACTCAGTAGTAGTTTAATATCAATACTATATAAACTAGTTCAGTTTTAAATGCTGTAATTCCATGTATCATAAATGAATATTATCAATTTATATACCTAAATATATTGATTTTTTCCCATTTAATTTTGTTATTAACATGTTTATTATCCTAGAAATCTAATTAGTTTGGGGAAATTATTACTTGTAAAGTTCTAAACATTGCTGGTGACTGGATTGTTTTATGTCAGGGTTAAATAAGGAAAGAGATTAAGGTGTTTTGGCTGTATGTCTTTATTTTTGTTCCCACATCAAACCTCTCTACCACCTTTGAAGAGAGCCTTAGCTCTACTATAGTTAGTTTAACAGACTGGGCAAATAAAAAAGAAAGAGCCAATTGTTCTGGTTGAGTAGTAGCAACAAAAAACTAAGAATTAATTTGTGTAGATGTTGTCTAGTAATGTACCTCAGACAGCAAATTTATTACCAAGCACTTAAGGCAAATTTTATTATTGAACAATTTGGGGCAGAAGGAAAAATGCTTAAGAAACTTTGTTATATGTGAAATAATGTCTTGAGTAGACTGGTTGTTGGTGGATTAGAATGAACTGGTTATATTCTTGATCCACCCTCCTTTAACCCATATTGACATCTGTCAGATGGTTAGCTGAAATCCATTTCATAATCTGGGGCCTTGGAACAGATTTACCCCTTGTGCACATCTAATTGACCCGGATAGGAATTGAACATGCTGCCTTCAAACAGCAGCACTGTCTTCTGAAAGTTGAGCTAGCCGGGACAAATACATTACTTATCTATTCATATGTATTTATGTATTTATATATATTTATATATTCATATACTTATGAAAGAGTCACATCAGTACCATTATGGAATATCATTTTTTTATGGACACATTTCTTCACTCACTAAACTGGAAAAATGTGTCCATATAATCCAGTCCCTCATTGAAAATGGAGAAATAACTATATGTGAAATAACCATACTGGCAAAGCCTCCATTGGAGTCGTATTTATTTTGCATATAACAGTATTCCTTTCTCTTGGTTTTCTATTTTGTTTTTGTTAGGTGCTTTGGGGCTAGCTCTGGCTGTTCAATAAAATATTTACAGCAAACGGCAACAGGCCGAGTAACCTACCACTGATTTTGCACACTAAGTAGTCAGCTGCTTTCCCTAACTTGTTAGGTTCTTTAATGTTGCATGTGTGCTTCAAATTATATTTCATTTTTCTTTAGGGCACTGATTCTGCATATGTGATTGCCTTACTTAGGATCACACGAAGCAGACACTTCTGTATTTTTAAGGACACCCACCGCTTTTACAGCATTTGTCACTTAAATGTCTATAAAATAGCTATGCTCCAGAGCTTCATTATCATGACAATGTTCAGCCATAGCACACAGGTTGTGCATTATCAAGAATATTAAATTCAGTCAGTGTTAAACCAGGTGTTCTTTACAGTTACTAATTTTTTTGAGGTGTTTCATAACATTTGTAAAAACATTTTTAAGTAAGCTCTCCACCTAACGTGAGGCTTGAACTTACAACCCCAAGATCCCAAGTCTCATGCTGTACCAACTGAGCCTGCCAGTCTCCCCATTTTTGTAAAATATTTTAAAATAGGAACATTAATACTAATATTCATGTGAGAGATAATTTGTCTTCTTGAATTCATACATTTACTTTATTATTTTTGTTTTAAAAACAAAGTGGAAATTACACTCGCTTGTCTTCATAGGCCTTAAAAGATCAAATTTTTAATTACTATTATTTTAGCAGTTTGTTCTAAGAAAATTAAGACTTTCCTGGAAAATGAGCTTAGGTGATCGAGACATTGATTCAGGTGTACTTGGCATAGCACTTCATTAACTATGTGGTAATTATCTATGATTGCTCCTGAAAAGCTATCGTGGCTTCATCTTTTAGGTTGCTTCATTAAATCATTAATTTTCTTGGAGGTAACTAAGCTTGACATAATTAAGCCATCTCAGTCTCCACAGATTTTTATCTTCCCATTATGTCAAGAACACTGAGCCAGTTAACATAAGGCATTATTACTTATTCCCTGGGTCTATTGACTATATATTTTTAAATTATTTATACTATTTTGGTTCATTTTATATTATATTTAAGTAATTTCATAAATTTTAATTATTTCCTTATGTTTTGGGTTAGATTTTGAATTTCCCTTGTAATAAGCCCATTTTTGTGTTTGAACCACTTCTTACCAACAGTTCTTTGACCGGTGGCTATAGAAAGCTGCTTCAGTTTATCCAGAACGTCATATATGAGGAAGGATTTGATGGATCCAATCCCCAGGTATTGAGTACCTTCAAAACCTTTTATAATCATGTGTATAATGTTGCTTTTAAACTCTTGAGAGGTAAACCCAGAAGGTTTTAGAATAATCAACAGTGAGCAAGCTGTTTCCAAGCACAAAAGATGTCCATAAGCAGTGCACAGGCAACCTTAGTTTGATTGTTAATGTGTATTTAAAGTTTTAGCTAAGTTCTCAGTGGATGCACAAAAGATGTATACATACACTGTCGACGTAAATTATCTGAAGTACGTATTTGTAGCACCTGGAATTAATAAATAGCTACATGTTGAAAATTACTCCTAAATCTGCAGGACTTGTACTTTCTTATCTAAATTTTTTATATTTGTCATTTAAAGATTTTTATTTATTTATTTGTAGGTAGAGATCACGAGTAAGCAGAGAAGCAGGCAGAGAGAGAGAGGGAGAAGCAGGCTCCCTGCTGAGCAAAGAGCCACATATGGGGCTCGATCCCAGGACCCTGGGATCATGACCTGAGCTGAAGGCAGAGGATTAACCCACTGAGCCACCCAGGCGCCCCTACATTTCTCATTTAGTCCTTAACTGAATTCCCTTATGAGTAAAAATTAGTTAAGATTTTATTTCTTATAACATCACGCTTTGAGTTGTCTCATTGAATAAAAGGTGATTTTATTTGCTATCTTAAAATATTTTATAACTTAATTATTTCTCTGTAGCTCTATTTTTAAAAATGGAAGTTTTAAATTCCCTCTGTTAAAGATTCCAAATTCCTACTATTAAAGATGTTCCGGTTAGTTTAACTTAAACAAAATTAGAGAAATTTTATTTCTAGATACCATGCCTTTCAGAAATCTTTTTCAGTGATTTTAATTGCTATAGCTGCTAAAGATTTTCAGTTCATTATTATTATTTTAGCAGAATTATTTCCAGAGCACCATTATTTTTACTGAAGAAAGCAAGGAATCCAGAAGTCTTTCTTTTTTGCATTATCAACTGCATTTGCCCCTAATCCATAAATTTTAAGTATTCCTATAAACTTTACTGCCGTATTTCATTTTTTTTCCACAGCAAAGTAATTTTTAAATTTGTTTTGATCATCAGTTTTTTAAAAATTATTTTTATTAACATATAATGTATTATTTGCCCCAGGGGAACAGGTCTGTGAATCATCAGGCCTAGAAATTTCATAGCACTCACCACAGCTGATCATCAGTTTAATAGCAAATTGAAAATACTTATGTGTGTGGTGAAGCATACACATTTATTTATAGATAACTCTTCATGTATGTTACAGTTTTGTGCGCTCAGTTTTTATTACAATTTTATTTTGCTCATTGTTGCTCCATTTTTGGTTCTAGCTAAGATTTATGGGCACTGTGTCCTCCCTTTAGTAGCATTGCCCGTCTGGAGAGGTAAATTGGTCCCTGACAGACACCTCTCTCCACTCGCTGTGGTTGCTATGGAAACAGGCATGTCATAACAGTTCCTATGATACAGTGCAGAGCTGGTGTTCTTGCAGAATGATGAGACATCTTCTAAGAGCAAGAAATTTTATAAAGTGCAAAAAAAGCAAAGCCAATAGCAAAAAGATATATACATACTTGCATATATATGTATATACACATGTGTACACACATCTGCACACATCCATCCAAAGGACCCTTGATCGGTAAGCTATTATTAGAATGGAATGAAATGTTTATTTTCCTAGTCATTTATCTGAGTATGAAAAGCAACACAATTTTCAATAAATGGTATTTTATTTCATGAAAGTTGATAAACAAATTGAACTGGTTTGTCTCTCTGAACCAGAGATTCTACAACTATTGACTTTCATAAAGATTAAACAGAGTTGATGTAGATATTTATATGGTGAATACCAAGAATGGTGAGAAAATTTACAACATGCAAAAGCATAAATTTTATGTTGTTTTTATGTTAATAAATTTCCATATTATTATATTATGGAATGTATCATTTGCCAAATTACCTTATCTATACATCTGTCTCAGAAACTTTAGATGAGTTCAAGAAGCCACAAAAATGCATCTATGAAGCACTACTTCAAAAAATATTATTCCTGAGTCAAAATAATGTTCTGATACTGAAATAAATCTTCCTTTAAAAAAAAAAGTTTTTTCATTTATTCATTTGAGAAAGAGACAGAGAAAGCACAAGCATGGGGAGTGGCAGACGGAGAGGGAGAAGCATTGACTCCCTGTTGAGCTGGGAGTCTGATGTGAGGCTCAGTCCCAGGACCCTGGGATCATGACTTGAGCTGAAGGCAGACGCTTAACCAACTGAGCCACCCAGGTGCCCCAAATTCTTCTTTTTAAAAGGAAATTTTCTTCTTATTTCCTCTATCACTACATTTTCAAATAAACTTACATTTTCAAATAACCTAATTTAGTTTACTGGAAGTAGGCTATTAGGAACTTAGTATTATATACTATTACATGATTACCTTGGTAGTAAGTAAAGTAGTGTAGCTCATCTGTAAGGATATTTGGAATGGAAACATTTACAAATTGCTGCCATAATTTCATTTAAGTTATGAATATGACTAAATATCTAAAAGATATGTAATAGTAATGAACATTGATTTTCCTTAGAATACCAGATTAAATATTTTGCATGTTCTCATAGGAATAAATTTAAGTATTTATTGTTCAGCTTAACACAAAAGTTTGTTTTTTAAATTTTGTTATGCCCTACAATGTGCCCCCATTATTATATGTCATAGCAAAGGAATTATAACAAAAACAACACAGGAAATTTGTAATTTGTAATTTAGCCTTTTTTTTTTTGCAATGACTGTCATTTTTTAGAAAAATATAAATGTATTCCCTATGTTGAAGTATTATGCTCAATTATACTCTGGTGTGCTGAGTACCTACCCCACTTAAATATCTTATTATTCATTCTTGGCTTAATATTTTCATTATTTTTCAGATATATCAATGTATCTGTCAAGGTTGCTAAACCTCTGTAGTTCTCCTGCTTCTGCATCTAACAGTATTTTTGTTATAAACTTTGAGCAGATGCTCTTTGATACAATAGTTGGTAATAGTGACTGGGTTAAAATATACAGCTGACCCTCAGTTTCTGAAATGTTGACAGGGAAAACGATATAATGCTGTTCTCCTTCTGCCTTCAGATTTTGTTCTAATACCTAGATTTTAGGGAAAGGTTTCTCTCTCCCTTTTTCCAGATTGCTCTTTCTGTTGAGAATCTAATTAAGATACATGAGAAAACAAGTTTAGGAATGACAAAATAAAATGTAATCTTGCCATTTTACTTAAATTCTGAGTTTCTAAGTAATATAATGTAATGGATAACCTGTCAGTTTGCAGATATTTTACATGAATTCATCCAAAACTTATTTAAACTTCTAACACAAGCCCTGGTACATATTATTATTTCATTTCATTGAAGTACTGCAGAAATTAAAAAAGAAAACAATTTTTATGGACTGCCGAGGATCATAACATATATCTTAAGGTGACTGCCTATCATAAACTTAATATGACCAGAAAAGAAAATTGGACCAGCTACTTTGATAGTCATTGTGTTCCAGGTTCTTGGAGTCAGGAAGGTTTTTTTTTAATGTGCTTCAACTATATTCCTTTTTCTGTAATCTCATTTTAATAGCTTTATCCAACCCATTGTGTCCCTTTATAGATTTGAAGAATTGTATAGGCTCATAGAACAATGTTCTATTCTGTCCTTTTTATTGTAGAGATGAGAAAATGAATGCCTAAGTAGTGTATGGATCTTGCCTAGAACTGCATCTTCTTAATTACACAGTCCAGACTCTGAATATCTGTCTTCCCATTTTACTAATTATTGTCCCCTTTTGTTTTTCCTCTTCTAACATTTTCCCTACTTTCCTTTATTGATAAACTCTCAAAAATAACACAAACTCAACTTTCATCTGTAATATCAGGGAGCTAGTGGGTGGTTAATAAATTATATTAGTTAAATAAATTTTATTAGTTTTATTATAGCAATAACATGTGGTATATTGTAGGATCTGGCTTCAGCAGAAATCACACTCAAAAATGGCACATGTTCCAAATTTCTGCTTTAAGAGAGAAAACTTAACTTCCCCATGAGAATTGTAATAATAATTTTTAAATTACTTCCATGCACCAGGTTTGGCTATTGTCTCCTCCTTTGCCCAGAAATTTTGCCAGATTGCTAAGGAAAGCATTTATAAAACATTTGTTCAGTTAGAATAACACAAACAGTAAAATCTGTTTTAAATACATCTCTGGCAAACACTTATTGATAATCATCTTGGGTTTTATTTAATGGTTTTTAAATGTTCTTTTTCCAGGAAATATTAGTCACTATATCAGTAGTCTTGACTTCTAGATGTTCACTTGTTCAATTTTATGGAAAGCATTAAATTTAAATTATTTTGTAAAAATAACCTCAAGAAGAATAAGTAAAGGCATATATAGAGAGAGTGTAAAACCAAAACACACATTTTTAAACTTCTTTCGAAGTATCAGACATTGGACACAGTAGCATTTTAAATGAGAAATATTGAGCAAATTATAGTTTATTGAAAGACTTGTAGAATTTTGTAATACTAAGGATGGTTTGTAAGCCTTCTGGTTTAGATGTTCTTTATTGCTAACTGATTTTTTATATATTATTTCAGATGCCTCAAACAATCCTTAGAGTAGTCACTGTTAAAATGTAGAAGCTTGAGGCTTTTGATATTCTTCAAATTTTACAAAAGTAAGAAAAAAAGTCAGTTGTGTTTTTGCAGTCTTGTAATAGTGAAGATTTCCTTTATCTTACCTTACACTAACTACACATTTTACCACCTCTACTGACTTTACCTCCCTAATCTTTTATAAATTTAAAAACTGGCAAAGAGTAGTGAAAGAGGTAGCCTACTGGTTAACAAAACTTAATGTGTTTACCTCCCTCCCACTTTCCTTTAGAAAAAACAGAAAAACATTTTAAGAATAGGAATCCAGAATCTTGGTTCACCTTTGTGGGGAGATGACATTTGCTGTACAGAAAACTGTGACAACAGCCACAGCCTTACGAAGTTCCTATATGTTCTCCGTGGTCTTCTACGAACTTCTCTTTCAGCCTGTATCATCACAATGCCAACACATCTTATCCAGGTACGAATCTTTCCAAAAGTTCTTTCCCCTAACTAGTGTGGCATAATGAAGAGCGATATATACATGCTTTATGAGTCTGAGTCTGATAAGTTATTTTCATTTGCCATTTAAGTAAAACAGATTTCAGAAATGCCAGAAAAATGTCTTTTACTTTAGATTGTTAAATTGTTGTATATTTGTGGTTTTAATATATGTAAGTATATGTAAGTCCATCATTAAAAATGTTATTATTTTTTATTTTTTTCTTTGATTTCTTGTAAACATGTAATATCATCGTGTCATGAGGTTGATTTTTACTGGTATCTTTTCATGAATCATAAAGCTGATCTAAACATATATCTTGAAGAAATATTTGTACATCTGTGTTCTTAGCATTATTTATAATAGCTAAAATGTGGAAGCATTCTGAAAATCCATTAACAGATGAATTGATAAGCAAGATGTGGCCTATATTGCAATGGAATATTATTCAACCTTGAAAAGGAAGTAAATTCTGACATATACAGCAACACTGATGAATTTTGAGGACATTATCCTAAGTGAAATAGTCAGTCGCAAAAAGACAAATACTGTGATTCCGTTTACATGAGGTACTTAAGGTATTAAGTATGTTAAGTACCAGGATCTGGAAGGGAAGAGGGCATGGCCAGTTATTATTTAATAGGTATAGAGTTTCAGTTTTGCAAAATGAAAACTGGTCTAGAAATTGTTAGTGGTGATGGTAATACAACATTATGGATGTATTTAATTTCACTGAACTGTATACTTAAAAATGGTTAAAATGGTAAATTTTATGGTATGTATCTTTTTCTACATTCCAAATTTTGAAGGAAAAAAAGGGAAGAAAAAAAGTTGTTCTGAATAGGGCAAGTCCCTTTCTTCCCTTGCTGTTTCTGTGTATAAATCTCCTGAAGCTACACTTTCAGGAAAAGAGGTCAGTCCTCCCCAGACAGAAAAAAAGGCATCTTTACAAGATTTTCCTCAATGACTCAAAAAAGTCCTTTTCTTAAGAATGTTCAAGAGGCTGGGGTACTTGGCTGGCTCAGTCAGAAGAGCATGCAACTCTTTGTTCTCAGGGTCATGAGTTCAAACCCCACATTGGGTGTAGAGATTACTTAAATTAATAAAACTTTAAAAAATTTTTATTTTATCTTTTTTTTATTTCATTTTTTTCCCTTGACAGAGAGAGTGGGTGAAGGGTCTGGAGGGTGGAGGCGCAGAGGAAGAGGGAGAGAGAATCCTAAGCAGGCTCCATACACAGCATAGAGCATAATGCAGGGCTTAATCTCATGACCCTGAGACCATGACCTGAGCCAAAATCAACAGTTGGACACTCAACCCACTGAGGCACCCAGGTGCCCCCCTCAAAAAGTTTTTTTTTTAAAGAGTATTCAAGAGGCAAGTTTGGGACAATTTTCATCATTATTTTTATTGTACAGGTAATAGAGAAACTAGAATTACATCGTATATTTTTTCATGGTATTATTTTATATATATTTCTATAATAAATGTACAATATTAAAAATAATTTTAAAAATTGGCTGCAGTGAATGGAATGTGAAAGTCAAAATAAGCAAAATCCCTGAAATCATTTTTTCTAACTTACATACTAAAACACTGTGAGGGGAGAGGGACGGAGGATGGGTGGTCAGGTGATGGGCACTGGGGAGGGTATGTGTTGTGATGTGCAGTTTGTGTTGTATAAGACTGACAAATCACAGACCTGTACCCCGAAAGAAATGATATATTCTATGTTAATAATAAAAAAATAATTTAAAAAAACCACTATGACTTGAAATGACACTTAGAGCAGAATAGTTTTGAGTTTTGTTTTCCTTTACTTCTCTGGGAAGTCATAGTAATAACAATGATAGCAGCTAACAAATATAAAACACCTAAAGTCAGGATCTAATGGTTCTTATAAAATTTTATGTAACTACTTTTATAATCTCCATTTTACACACAAGGAAACTGTGGTACAGAGAAATTAAGAAACTAGGTCAGTGTTCAGTACTTGAGAAACCATGCTTTGAACCCAGAAAACTGATTCCAGAACCACATACTAGAATATGTAACAGATTTTTATTCTGGAACTCATTCAAAGCTAGCAGATCTCCTATTTTTTTATCTTAGAGCTAGAAATGACATGGGGCTCATCTGTGCTAGGCTCCCGCCTTTGGACAAGTAAAGCATTATCCCTGTTTTGCAACTGAGGTCTGAACTGAAATGACATATTCAAGCAAATCACAGAAACAGAGACGGTACTTGGTGAGATTTCATGGTTCTATACAAACTCTACATTTAACTACATTAACAGAAATATGAGATATAAGTGAAATTTGGAGTTCTCCAAGGAGATCAAGAAATACCATTTTAAGGTGCTGTATCTAAACATACTATATGAGGGTTAAAGCTGAGACTTTATTTAAGGACTATATGAAGTTTGTGAAACGTGAATCCTTGAGCTTTCCTTCAATGTATAGGAAAAGGTTCACATTTTCCTTTAAGAAAAAGTCATTATTTTAAGTGACTGTTTAAACATTTTAAGATAGTCTGATGTAGCACCATATTCTTTCCAGCACAAATGGAGAGAGGAGTGTAATTGACAGTATACCGTACCTCCATACGCTGTCATTGACTTGTGCTCTTGAGCTTTCTGAGGGTTACCATAGCAACTTTTTTCTCTTCAAGTTAGCAGCCTCTTTAATAATTACAAACTTATAGCAAAAATAAAAATTAGATCTTAATCAGAAAAAAATTTTGACTTTTCACATCACAATTTCTTTCTTTCTTCTTCCTTCTTTCTAAGTAAACACTACCCCCAACATGGGGCTCAAATTCACAACCCCAAATTGATATCAAGAGTTGCATGCTGTCCCAACTGAGCCTGCCAAGTGCCTTTCACATCAAGATTTCTTAAATCCAAATACTTCCCTCTCAACAAATTGGGAAAAAAGATCTGCATTTCTTTCTTTCTTTTTTTTTTTTTTAAGATTTTATTTATTTATTTGACACAGAGAGAGAGAGAGAGATCACAAATAGGCAGAGAGGCAGGCAGAGGGGAAGCAGGCCCCCTGTTGAGCAGAGAGCCCAGGACCCTGAGATCATGACCTGAGACGAAGGCAGAGGCTTAACCCACTGAGCCAACCATGCGCCCAAGATCTGCATTTCTTATAAATTTATCTATTGAAGCTGTGTTTTCCTACTTTATTCATTCATTTATTCTTTACTGTCTTTGAGTAACTGGTAATGCTATAGCCCACTTTATATTAGTGGAAGTTTTAAAATGAATGAGATACTGGTTCCTTTCAGGGACTTTACCTTCTAATGGGGAGGTAAACATTAAGAACTTGTGTTACAATCTGAAAATGAAGTTAAGGAAACAGTTGCATTCATAATAGTACCAAAAAGAATAAAATACTTAGGAATAATTTTAGCAAGGATAATGTAAAACTTACACTCTGAAAACTACAAAACATTGTTCAAAACAAATTTTAATGACCTAAATGAGTGGGAAAACTTCCCAGGTTCATGGATCAGAAGGTTCAAAATTATTATGACAATCGTCTCTAAACTCATCTACAGATCCAATGCAGTCCTTATCGGAATTCCAGCTGAATTTTTTTGGAGAGATTTGCAAGCTGATTCTAAAATGGCTATGCAATTTCAGAGGACTTAGAATAACCAAAATAAACCTAAAAAGGAATAAAGTAAGAGGACTCATATTTCTCAATTGCAAAATTTACTAAAAACAATGGTAAAAGGCATTGTAGTGCTATTATAAAATAGGTGTATAAGTCAACAGAATAGAATTGAGAGTTCAGAAATAAATCCATATGGTCAGCTGATTTCGACAAGGGTGTCAAGACCGTTTGACAAGAAAAGAATCATCTTTTTCAACGAATGGGATGGGACAACTAGGTGGCCACATGAGCAAAACAGTGAAGTTACACACAGTACACACAGTACCACAGCAGGTACAAAAATTAATTCAGATTGATCAAGGACGTAAATGTAAGTGCCAAAACTATAAAACTCGTAGAAAAAAACTTAGGGAAAAATCTTTATAACCTTAGATTTGGCAAAGAATTCTTAGATATGACACCAAAAGCACAAACAATGAAAAAAAAATAGACAAAGGGAACTTCATCGGACTTAGTAACTTTTTTTCTTTAAAGTAGCTTCCATGCCCATTGTGGGGCTTGAATTCATAGTCCTGAGATGAGTCGCATGCTCTACCAGTTGAGCCAGTGATGCATCTCAAAATTAAAAACTTTTATGTTCAAAGGACACCATCAAGAAGTCATTATGATACGTGAAAATATTTACAAATCATATATCTGAATAGAGATTTGTATCTACAACACATAAAGAATGCTTTCAACTCAATACTAAAAAGACAATTCAATAAAAAATGGGAATGGAATTTGAATTTACAATTTCAAAAAAAGATAGACGAATGGCCAGTTCGCACATGAAAGATGCCCAACATCATGAATCATCAAAAATGCCAATCAAAATTACAATGAGATTCTATTTCACACTCTCTAGGATGGGTAGAATAAAAACTTAAGTAACAGTAAGTGTTGGTAAGGTGAAGAAATTGAAACCCTCATACTCTGCTGGTGGGAATATAAAAGGGTACAGCTGCTCTGGAAACAGTCTTGCACTTTTTAGTGATTCAGCATAGAGTTATCATATGACCCAGCAATTCCACTCATTAGTATATCCCCAGGAGAAATGAGACCATGTGTCCATATAGAAACTTGTGCATGAATGTTTTATAGCACCATTATTCATAAGAGCCAAAAGATGGAAACAGCCTGAATCTCCATTAACTGACACCTAGATAAACAAATGTCATATATCCATACAATGAAATATTATTTGGCCATAAAAAGGAATGAAGTACTAATATTTGCTACAAAATAGATGAAGCTTAAAAAAAGATTATGCCAAATAAAAGAAGCCATCACTAAAGAACATATACTATATGATTTCATTAATGTGAAGGTCCTGAATAAGGAAATCTACAGAGCCATAAAATAGTGTTACCTAGAGCTTGGAATGTAGGGACAAAGAGACCTTGAGTATGTGGAGGGGTGATTTGTAAAAAGATTGAAGGTCTGGGGTTTTTTTAAGGTGAAGAAAATGTGGTAACATTGCCTTGGGTGAGGTGCATGAGTAGCTCAGTCATGAAGCGTCTGCCTCCGGCTCAGGTCGTGATCCCAGGGTCCTGGGATTGAGCCCCAGGTTGGGCTCTCTGCTTGGTGGGAAGCCTGCTTCTCCCTCTCCCACTCCCTCTGCTTGTGTTCCCTCTCGCTGTGTCTCTCTCTGTCAGATAAATAAGTAAAATCTTTTTTTAAAAAATGCCTTGAGGGGCGCCTGGGTGGCTCAGTGGGTTAAGCCTCTGCCTTCGGCTCAGGTCATGGTCTCAGGGTCCTGGGATCAAGCCCCGCATTAGGCTCTCTGCTCAGCGGGGAGCCTGCTTCCCCCTCTCTCTCTGCCTACTTGTGTGATCTCTGTCTGTCAAATAAATAAATAAAATCTTTTTTAAAAAAATGCCTAGAGTGACGGTTGCACATAACTGTGAATACTAAAAAAACCACTGACTTGTACACTTTAAATGGGTGAATTGTTATTTCAGTAAAGCTGCTGATAAAAAAAAAAAAAAAGATAAGTTACAAAATAGTTGGTAAATCTGATAGCAGAGTTATGAGGATACCGGAGCAGAACTTTAGTCCAGTGATTCTCAAACTTTTTTATGTCAGAACCTCTTTACACTCTTGAGAACAATGGACAATCTCAACAATTTTATTCATTTGGGTTGTATCTATTGATACTTACCATGTTAGAAACTGAAGCAGAAATTTTTAAATTTTTATGAATTCAGTTAAAATAATAATAAAATGATTACACAATTGTAAATAATAATGATTTTCTAAAACAAAACAAAAAATTTTAGCAAGAAGAATAATGTTGTTTTTACATTTTTCCTTAGTAGAAAACAGCAGGTTCTAATATTGGATTCCATATTCAATCCATTGTGATATATTATTTTGGTTGAAAAATGAAAAGAAAATATGACTTCATACAGATACATTGTTGGAAAAAGGAGAACTCTTTTAATAACTTTTAAGGTAATTGTGGATATTCCTCTTATATACACCAAAACTCACAAGATAATAGTATTATAAACATTGATTACAATGTGGAATCAAAAACAGTATCAATGAGGTTTTTCATATTATGTTACACTAAAAGGCATTGGTTTATCTTGTGCTTTGAATGGGTCTTTTACCCATTGAAGATATCAGCATTTCATTCCTTGGTCATTTGGAAGGTGCTGATTCACTGAGTTACACAGATCTTCCAAATATTTACACAGTTCAT
The DNA here is from genome assembly GCF_963455335.1 of Martes martes. Taxonomy (NCBI): domain Eukaryota; kingdom Metazoa; phylum Chordata; class Mammalia; order Carnivora; family Mustelidae; genus Martes; species Martes martes. The sequence goes on along the minus strand of NC_137898.1, from coordinate 31,840,312 downwards.
TATACAATGTCTAACAATCATATTGGTTAATGTCAGCATCATCTATAGTGTTATACATGTCACAGTTTACTTTTATTGCTGATTAGTTTTTGAATGTAAAAATATACCACAATTTCTTTATTCTTCCACCTACTGATGGGCATGAGCTCCTTCCAGATGGATGCTATTGTGAATAAAGCTGCTATGGATGTTAATGTATGAGTCTTGTATACATGGGTATTTTCATCTCTCTAGGAATCACATCCCTCCAAACCTTTTTATTTTCTATCTTTCATATTTTAGCCATTGTAGCACACGTGAAGTGTATGACATTGTGGTAATTTGCATTTCCTTGATAACTAATGACATTCACATTCTTATCATATATTTGTTGGCTATTTGCCTATCTCCTCTTGTCTGTCTTTTGTCCATTGGTTTGGGTTATTTATCTCCTCATTGAATAGTAAAATTTCTTAAATATTTTAAGTATATCTTTGCAATAATTTTCTTCCAGTCTATGACTTGGCCTTTTCTATTAACAGTGTCTTCTGAAGAGCTGAAGTTTTTAACCTTAATGAAGTTTAACTTATCAGTTTTTTTAATGGTTAACAGTTTCTCTCCCCTGCTACTCCCATTTTACAAATCTTTGCCCTCTCTAGGTTTTTTCCTATGTTTTCATCTAAAAGTTTTGTAGTTTTATCTAACAGATCAATATATTCCAATTTTAATTTTCTACACAACTTTGATTCATATTCTCAAATAGTTTTTTGCTTGTTAGTTAACATTCTAATTATATGTCAAAACACTTTACATTCAGTAGTTCTCTTTTTATAGGTATGACTCTTTACCAAGGTACTTATTGTCTGCTACAAACATGTGATTTCATATAATCTTATATATCTAATACTTTGTAGTCTCTGGAAAATTAGGGCTATATATTTATAATTTTCTTTATTGACAGCTTAGGTTTATGATAATAATACATCATTAAAGACAATAAAGCATAAAATTTCCTAGCACAGAAACTAAGCTTTTTCTAGATGCTCAGTAAATGTTAAAGAAATAATGATTCTTACTTAGGAAATTATTTCTAATATCTGATTGTTTAAACTTCTTGAATCTTTATTATAAATTATGTGATTTTAGTACCATCTTTTTTCTAACATACCCCAATCTTATCTGCAAATGGCCAACTTATTAAAATGTCATTTAGTTACCTTAGTTTTATACAGGATATACCAGCATATTTCAAGTCTTATGACTGAAAAGTTTGGCATAAATAAGAAATTAATTTTTTCCTCCTTGGCCAGTAGAATTTATTTATAGTTTTAAAAGAGGATAATCTATTTTTCCTTTAAGGGCTTTTTATAGAATATGCAGGAACCTAACATTGTGAGTTTTATAATCACACAAATATCATAGGGAAATTCCTTTCTCTAATCATCTTAGATGTTTTACACATACTTATATTGTTTGTATTGTTAATGATGTTAAGTCATTATAGAGTTAATACTTTAATATTAGTTTGGTTAGCTTTAATGAGCTTCATGATTGTGATGATAAGTAAACTTGGAAGAAACTTTTTCAGATACTAGTGAAAATACTGCCACTCTTACTACTACTATAGCTATACTATTGCTGAAACTATTAGGCACATACCACGTGCCAAGCACTCTGCAAGCATTATGTCCTTGAATATTGACTGCAAGCCTTACCTCTATTTTTACAAGGTCACGTAGTTAATAAGTGGCAAGACCAGTAATGTTCTAACTCATGTCTTTCCCTGACTCCAAACTCTAGCATCTTCACTGTTAGGTTATACAGCTAGCAGCCCTAATCATAACAAAAACTTTGCAGGATAGGCGTGATGCCAATTGCAAACATGATTAAACTGAAATTAAGTGATTCGACAAAGTCACAAATTTAATTACATATTTAAAGCTACTATCAAACTCAGATCTTTTAAAAACTTACTCTTTCCTCTCTGTCACATTACATCTTTATCCATCTTGAATTACTAACTCTGATGGCAGTAACTTTCCATTAAGAAGAAGAGTTCTAGGCTAACATTGCTATTGTTCAGTATTTTTAAAGAGAAAACTATTATTGTAAAACCCTTGACAAATTAGTACATGTAAAAGATTAAGTAAAAAGTTTCATTGCAGTCAGGGGAGGAAAAGGGATGGAAGCATATTCCCTTATGTGTAATTGTAAAAAAAAAAATTATGAAATAAACACATGTATATAGGTAATTTTCTTTATTCCAAAGGGATCAATCCAAGAACAAAGAAAAGAAAATGTTTCAGATCTTCCTGCATAAGGAAACAGCAGTCATACTATCAGATGACCTCAAGTCATCCTATATATATCACCAATTAAAAAATGATTATTGAGATGAGAAGGTGGACTGGATGGCCGAACATTATGCAATATTTGCATTTTGGTATTTTATAGATACATTTAAATCTTTATATAACTGGAAGAGATATAGTTTAAATTTATGTTTTTTACAGTACCAGTAAAAAGACTATTTTGAAATGGAAAGAGGAAAGTGGAGGGTCAGGCTTGGTGATGAGTCAAGGTTAAGTAATGTGAGTAAGAATTAAGACATTTTCCTCAAAATAGAGAATATCTTTTTAAAAAACTCATCCATCTAAAATTTTCCTATTTTCCGTAGTTTCTTCCTTCAGCAATTTTTCTAGCTATCACATAAATAAAAAAACAAATTGTTCTTTTGCACTTCAAGCATGACATCTCACCACATACTTGTTTTTATATCAAGTAGGAAAAAATATAAGATTTAACAGTTTGTTTAAACCAAGCATGATGAAAATAGGGGATAAAACGCTTAATAACTCTTAAAGACTGTAAGGAAAATCACAATGTTTAGGCTAAGGAAAGGAAATAAGAACTGGAAGCAGTATGCTTACAATGCTAATCAAAGACATATGAATACACAGAACCACGGAACTGGGAGTTTATTTAATAAATCTTACTGACTGATTTCTCTGGGCCAGTTGCAGTCCTCAGCTCTTTTCAAATATTAACTCATTTTATCCTCACAATAAGCCCATATGGTTGGTGCTATTATCGTCTCCATTTTACAGATTAAGATACAAGGGACCCCAAAAAAAATTTTTTTGAAGTGACTTTCCCAAGGTCACACAGCTAGTGAGGGGCAGGATTTAGACCAGAGCAGTGGCCTCTAATTACCATACTCTTTAACTATCATGCTATGCAGCTTACTCCATGGAAGTACTAAAATACCAGCAGAATTAAGAAGCAGACTGTGCACAAGGCTTTTCCAGACAGATAGACCCGATTAGTCAGATGGTTTTAGTAAAGTCTTAACTTTGGCAGCCTCAGCTTCTTCCTCTATAAAAATGGGGTGCAGAAGACCAAGTTCAGAGGATTAGCGACGATATGTGCTGACGCACTACTGACACATAGCAGGCACTCAGTATAGGTCAGCAATCTTTACCTTCCCTATTCTTACTTAAAAAGACTTCCAAAACTGAAAATTTGAACAGAGATCAGGTGACAAAAAAACAGGGTGTACAAGTCCATCAAAGCAGTAGAAATCCTCAGCTTTCTTTCTCTTTTTAGGAAAGACTCTGACAGTCTTCTCATAGCTTAGGCCTGAGACAGACCAGGAAGCATGCCTGAAGTCGGGCAGCCATCTAAGTCATAGTAACCTCACACCGTGTTGTACCGTGACTCTTTTTAACATCGTATGTCAGCTTCCTCTCCACGATGACCAGTGCCATTCCTATAGACTCTAAGTCAGGATTCAAGTGGTGATTGAATGTCTAAGGGTAATTTAACTTATTCATTCACTTAACAAATATTTATTGCAGGCCTTGGCACTCGTGGGGATATAGAAGTGAATATAGGGGATATAGTAGTAAATAAGACAATGTTCCAATCCTTGTGGAGGTTTTTCAGCAACGTAAAAGATAGTGTGAATGGAGCAGAAAAGAAGTATATGTAAGTATTTGCAAGCTTGCGCTTGAAATTTGATAGTAAAGTGGTTTCTGCAGGAAATACAAGTGTAGTTTCATATCTTTGGGAATGTCATATAATTAAACATCTATAGGGTAACAGAATTGTGATACCTTTAGTTGAATATGTTGTGTAAAATATCACTAGATTAATAATACGTAAAATATCTATATCTCTTAAATTGGTAAAACAGCCAATCAGTGTTCTTACTTTAGTTATTAGCATTCTGTCAGACTTGTACAGTAATGATTAGTTACCCTTTATTATACTTTTGGCATGCTTCCCATGTTTAATTTCATTGTAGGGAAGGAACACATAGTTAAGGAAATTGCAAAGAGGAGGAAAAGTTAAAATAGGGAAAATAATGACATAGATTCAAAACTGACTTGAATTTATTGTTATAATAAGACTTTGGCAAGCAGAATGAAGAAGAATTATTTTTAAATTTGCCTTTGAAATATTTTGTGTTCAGCCTCACAACTTTGAACTTGATTTTTTTTTTTTAATTTCTTCGGGTTAAAACTTATTTCCATAACCGCACAGGTAAAAATAACAAGCATACATTGAAACAAATGTGTAAAAATAAATTCTAAATATCTGTTAAGAAAACACTAAAATTATTCAACAAATATATTATGAGTGTCTTAATAAATGTATTGTCTTAAACAATTTTCCCTGTGAGGTTGTAACATTACTCATACTAATATGTCTCTTTCTAGAAAATAGTTTGAGCATCTGCTCAGAGACATTGTATTAAAAATATATGTGAAAATGGCCAAGTTAAATACAAACTTTGTCACATGCTAGACTATGGAGTAAAGTGTCCTTAGAAAGAGCAGAACTACGGCCGGCTCCCCTATATTCCAGCATTACCCAGTTCCCAGATCCCTGCTGTGTAGTTGTTCCACTCGCCAAGAAGCCTGTTAAAGAGCCCCCCAGAGCATGTGTACAGCCCTCCATGTTAATAGTTAATTGGTGAGGATGGCAAGATGAGAGGACAGCCGAACATGTGGTCTCTCAGACTCAAGCCGTAGACAGACCTTTAGTTATAATAACAGCAGCTGCTCACGTTCTCACAACTCAACTGTTCAAAACTGTTGTCGAATGAAGGTTGTCGTGGATTGGAAAAAAAAAAAAAAAAGAGGGAAGGTTACATCTAAGAAAAATAACTAAACCCTACCTTGAAACTCTCACTATGTATTATTTAAGTATGAGACTATTACTTTAGCTTTTTAAAACTTAAGTGTAAATTTCTAATTTAAATGTTGTTTTGTTTCAGGTACATTGAACATTCTACTGCTTCTTTCCCATTTACTGTTAGAAATGTTTGTGCACCGTTCAAAACTTTTTAATGAGATTTTTTGCAAAGTGATACCTTTAAAGCAGTTACAATAGGGTCCTGTTTGATTTCCACATCTAGCAAGATATGAAACTATCATTTTTTTGGTCTTATAAATGGGAACTGGCTTACTAATAGTAAAATCTGTCATCTACCTCCAAATTATATAACATTTTCTGCCTTTTAAATTAATTTCATTTATAGTTCCTAGTGACAGTTGTGTGCTTGAAGAAAATGATAACTGATAACATTTGTTCTTTTTGGAAATAAAAATTAAGTTTTATGCCAAAAAAATAGTTTTATGCCTTATTATGAGTTCTTGGTAAGGTAAAAGGAAAGTAAATTTCTCTTAACTAATGCATTTTATTTACACAATCTATGACAGGTTATTCTTGATTTGTTTTTATTGATCAAAAACACTTTTACCTGAAACTGTAAGGAAATATATATCAAAGAACTTATAATTTTGATTAAAATGGGGGGGAGATATTTTTCTATGCCTTTCTCAGAGCTTCCCTTTCAGAAAGAAAATTTACTTTTTATTATTGCTAATTTATTCAAACTGTCATATCCTACTTTTTTAAAGGAATTTTTATAAACAACAACCTAATAAATTTCTCCTTAACTATAATAATGCAGGGATGAAAACTTCTCTGACGTTATTCATGATAAAATATTAAATAATATTTTCTCATTCTAGAATACTTCTAAATAGTGCCAACATTTAATGTATTTGCTTCTAGAACATTAGTTTATAAACTATTTAAACTTCATTTTATTCAGAATAGATTCCTGATTTGAAAGTGGCCTAGAGTGTATTTTGACTGATCGTCATCGGCATTTGGTCCTTTAATAGTCTTATTCAATTTTTATCATTTAACCAAAGTTTTCCAACAATTTGATCTGTGGACATTTTTCCCCATCTATCTCTTTAAAGAAAACCATCACCAGTATGTTCCTTTATACTAAGGAAAGTTTATTTTCTGAAGGAAAGTAGGAAGAAAATGTCTTGTTATAATGTCTCTTGAAATTTGAAGGTTTTAGTGTGTTATTTAATTGATATATTTTCATATTAATATTTTATAACATTAATGTAGTAAAGCTTTGAACCCATTGCAATGAATGAATGTTTCAAAGTAGAGAAATTCAGAACAAGTCTTTTCACATCCATAAACTTTTATGTTCATGCTGAGTATCTTAGCAGCTAAACTCTAAGTCAGGTAAAGGACTGCTTAGAACTAACCACTAATATGGGATTATGAAATGTGGACTCCAGTGGCCTTGTAAATTTCTCTCAGTGTGAAATCTTTTATTCTTAAAACAAGAACTAAAAATAATTGCATGGTAAAGGAACAGCATACTTTTGTGAGTTTACAACAATAAAATTTTGGAAAATATTTTTAATGTAATTGTTGATAAGAGCGTCATTATAGGAAGCATAGCATCACCCTCTGTCACATAACGTAACCTATTTTAAGTGGTCTGTTTAAATGCACTTTGCTAAGGACAATATTTAAGGATGAAAATTAGAGATTGGATTTAATCTCTTGATCATAATTACCAATTACTAGAAGATAAAGTTAGATATTCTGGCTGCCAGTTTTTCATGAGTTCCTTAATCAAGGTATTCTCAACTGAGAATCTGGTTTTTATTTTTCTAGATCTTCTCAACCAGTCTGAAGTAGCTTGTAAGAAATTAACATTTTTAAAAGGTAAAAAGAAGCAATTTTGAGAACTCAGCTGAATTGTATTAAACCTATCTTGATATTGCACCATATGTGTCAAATTCTAGTCTTTGAAAATTTAGTAACTTCATATGAGTCTGGTGCATTGTAAACAGAATCTATTATTCTTCACAACAGCAAATAATAGAACTGTGTTTCAGCTTTGCTACTGTAGGCTGCTTATAAGAATCTATAATTCTTAAAGCTCCAGTTTTTATTTTCTTCTGTTTTATATTACATATTTTGGTATCTGATTAATTTTTTAAATGAAATCTTAGCTTATATATATTATACGGATGTATTTAATTTACTTTCTGGGCCAAGGATGTTTGAAACTTTTTATACAAATAAACTCCAAATTATCTATAAGTTTCTGTCTATATAGACAATTAGTTGCGGAGTACATAACATTTTACCTTAGTGTAACTATGCATATTAAATAAGAGCAAGATATTTGAAATGGTCAATAAGATAAATGTGCATCTCTACAGGGAAAAATTACCACTTAGAAATCTTTCATTATACTTAATCTAACCAAAGCATATTCAGCAAGCCATAAAAAGAAAAATCATTTTAATTTAAAACTTTTTTGTGGTTCTAAAATAACTTTGTGATGTTACACTTCATACAATGATTCCTACTGTATTTCCTTGTAGTGATGGTGGTTGTTAAAGTACTATTTAGAGCCAAAATTTTCAAGTATATCAATGATAGAAATAGTGAAACGTCTCATCACAGTATGGAGATTGAGTCATCTGTTGGGGCATATGGAATCTTTGGCTGTTGGACTGCAGTCTTTATAATGCCCAGTGTCCACGCATGGACACAACTGTTCTGGGAACAGAAGCAGAGAGAGACCTCTGTGTTCAGTCCACTTGAACATGGTAGAAGAAAAAAGGGAAAAGGATCCTTAACGTTAATTATTTTTATTATAAACTATCTTTGACTTCATCACTTTTTATGTACAGAAAATAGATACAACTTTATTTAATTTTGCCTTTTTTAACAAATAAAATTACTAAGCTTTTAATCTTTGGTGTTACAAGCTGTCTGAAAAATACCTGTGAGAAAATGTAAGTTTTGAGTTTTTCCTACTTATATACTTGGATGCATACTTTCTCTTAAAGAAAGATTACTATCTTCAAAAAAAGATACTTATTTCTTAATATTGAAACAAAATGTGCTTGTAACTAATTATAATTTAAAACTCTTTAAGTACCAGGTCATATATTATATCCTAACATTATGTTTTAGCCTTTTGCTATTAATTACATTATTATTATATAAAGAGTTTCTGCTTCTTTAATAATGTTTTCACACCCTATGTAGTTAATCTTTAATGTTGAGGAGGACAAGGGGAGAGATTAAATTAGCCTTGTAACCTCTTTCTCTTCCAGGCTGATGATGGAAAATAAAAGCTCTTAGCCACAAAATGTAACACTTAGAATTAATATTTAATTAGACTAGCAAATTGTACACTGTGTCTGAAAGCTTCCAAAGAGTTGTTAGTGCCACAATTGACCTACAGGTTTAATAATAACTCACTTCTAGAAGCAAGTGCCAGTTCAGCATAGTAGAGCCACTGTAAGAAAGTCCTGAGAGATTAAAATCAGCAAACCAAATGGCAGGCAGGGATTCCTGGGATGGAGCCTTCTGGAAAGCTGGGAGCTGGAATAGCTTTTAAGCCAGGATTCAGATGAGAACAGTGGGTGAAAAAGCTGATCCCTCCTGTTCTGGGAGCTTCTGGTTGTAGGCCAAAATCTTAGAACAGATTTTTACTAAATGTTTTTGCTGCAGCTATTAACTTACATTGAAAATCAAATATTGAATAATTTTTCTGTAAAATTTAACGAATTTTTGTGTAAACATTAGTTCTTAATTTCTTACATATTAGTACATAATATCTGTAAACTCAGATCATTAGATTATCAGATAGGTTTGGCGCTGTACATCTATGCTGTTTTGCTGTGACATGCTGTTTCCTTGTTCCCTGTATAGTTGATTTATATGGTTCATTTCTATATTATTTCATTACGGGGCATTATGCAGAGCCTGAGAAATTGTGAAGTCGGTAGCCCAAGAAATGCTTTTCTTCAAGAAGGTACATAAATTAACAAATATAAAATCAAAGGCATTCTGAATTTTTAAAGGCCTTATATTATAAAAAGCAATGCTACATTTGCTTATGCTTAGGATGCAATTAAATTACAAGATAAATAATTGGACCTCCTGGTGAAACATTGGATCCTTATATCTCTGAGAAATTAATCTGGTGAAAAATAGGATACCATGAATTTGAAAATGTGCAAATGCAGAACAGCCAACTAAAGAAGGAACACCTTACATAATTTATTGGTGTTATCTTCAATAATTAAAGAAAAGCTAGTCATTAGTTAAAAATTCAAGCAGATGAGAACCTTGCCAGCAGAGGGAGTAGTCCTGTCTGCCGTCAGGTTCCCATCATTTTCCCACCTGCCTCAGCTCTTTTCCCAGCCAGTCTCCCATCTGGACCTGGCTCTGTCAGCCTGTTCCTGATGACAGGCTATCATTTTATACTCAATATGGGATTATTCTAAGCTGATTTTAAACTTTAGTATCTTTAACCTACCACTGCATCACAAACATCAGCTGGATGCTCTGTTTGATATTTGGATATTAGCAATTGTTTTTCCAGGCAAGCTATGAGCTTTTGGACATCTGTGAATTAGATTTTAACAGTTTCAAGTAGAAAGTAGTAAGCAACAAATTTCTGATTTAAGAAGTTACCCATTATACATTTTTAAACCAAAGATGCAAATGTCCATATGAGTAGTATGAAACTATCATTTATGTAAAAATACCTAAAATTAATTTTGAATATTATACCATTATTCTCTTCACCCTATTCATTATAATATTTTGCTTACCCCATGCATAAGAGTTTTCAGAATATTAAGAGTTTTTAAAATGTTTAATAGAATAACCTATTGAAAAGAAAACTGAAAAAAAAAAAAGAAAACTGATGTAATTAAATGTTCTGCAAAGCAGGTACTATTTGAGGCCAGTGTAAATGTAAGTAATATTTCTGAAAACAACATCATGTGTTCTTAAAAATTTTTTCATACCAAAACTTAGAATACCAAGTATTCGAACACATAGAAATCACAAAAAGATGTGCCTCCGTTGCTTAATCCTAGTAGAATTTGACAATTTAGCAATTTATTTTGCCCTTGAAGTTAAGTATATTTGCCATTAGCTCTTTTGTGGATATGTTTTAAAGCATATGAACCAAAATATGTTTATGATGTTCCTACATAAATATCAGTATATGATGCTACCAAGAGAGTGTTATAGCTACAATTTTTAAAATTTACGCAAGTTCCTCTGTATTTTAAAATTAACTATGTGAATTTCAATAAAAGTTCAGTATTAAATCTGAAAAGATTTAATCTAATACCTTCATTAAGGTACTATAATTATAAATATTTATTAGTATAACTTTATTTGATAAAATTATATTCTTTCTTAAACCCAAAATAATTATGAACAGAATTATTTTTCCCACTATAAAATATTTTTATAAAATAAAAATTTAATCTATGAGTAAATGACAACTCTGGGGAAGATGGAAGGTTTGTAAAAACTTACAGTATAAACAATTTATGTAGAACTTAATAAGCATAGAAAAACAAATACCTCATTACATATCTCTAGATTTATCCTTTTATTCAAGCTTTTTTTAATTACATGACAAAGAAATGTCATCAATTCTAGTATGTCTGTGTTTCTATGCAATTATTTCTCAGAAAAATGTTATAACGTGAGCTGTTGAGTAGTATACTTGCTTTTCTTAGGATTCTTCCCCCCCAACACACACACATATATACACACACATCATGTCATGTAATAGGTTCAAACATAAAGTAATTTAAATCTTTCTTTAGCTTTTCAATATTAACTTAGTAGTGCTTTTGCACTATTGTAGTCCCAAATCTGTTGTGTGTGCCATATATCAAATGGGAGCTCTACCTTTTTTTGTTGTATATTTGCTACCTTTCTTATTTGAGTAACTCAAAAAATTAATTGAGGCATTGCATAAATGTTTTCATCAATTGATTTTTTTCTTTTCAAGCTTCTTAATAATTAAGTGATTGGTTAATTACTTTTTAATCTCTTGTTAAAAATCTCTCCTGGCAGTATACTTTGTATTGGGACAAACTGTATCTTTTTATATTGTTGAGATAATTGGGTCAAAGAAAGTAAGAAAACATTCAGGGTTTAGGGTTTCTGATTGTTACTTGGTTACTCTAAAGAGGTATCTCAACTATTTTTATTAGAAAATGGAGGGAGCTTATATGGCAGTAGTTGAATTTTATCTCTTAAAGTTCATAGTTTTGGTTTAATGAGCTTTGAATTGCAAGGGAGCATTAAACTAATCTTCCTTTATTTAAAATCCGTTTAATGGATTTGGCATATCCTAATAAAGAGGTTACCATTCTATAAAAGAAAACAGGAAACATCCTATGAAACCAAGCAAGAAATAATCAAAATAAAAACTGAAATATTTTGTGAAATTAAAATTAGAGTAAAAAAATGACCAACTGGACTTTTGATTTGCCTTTTGATTTGCCTTTTTTGTTTGCAACAGCATTTGACATGATTTCAATCTAAATAAATAATTAAGAAATTGCACTGCAACAGAAAGTTTTAAGAACCTTTTATGTAACTTAATACAATGCTATTTGAGACTGCCAGCAAACTCTTAAAACTCCTGGACACCGGCTCTCTTCTCTTCTGGCTTCCCTCCTAGTCATGTCTTGGCTACTGTCCAGAGCTGACAACTTTCACCCAGGAGTGAAGGGAGATTTGTCTAGTAGAGGGAGGATTTTTGAGCCATCCTGGATTTTCACATCCAGATGGGCAAGGAGGAGGGGTGGCAGTACCATTGTACATACTTGGGTGATGTCATTGTGCCATGCATGAATATAACCATTAATTTACTCCTACTGGTGAATCCCGAATGTCCTTACTCAAGTGTTCCTTATTAGAAACTGTAATGTTAACAACTTCAAAATTAACACAAAAATTACTCAAACTTTATGTCCCAGTAATTGATGCACAAATACCTTGAGATTCTCCATTTCCAGTCACATATACTGCAGAAATCAAAGAGGTTTCACATCTTGGCTAATAACATAAAAACACTTAGAATCTGTTAAGATGAGAATGTGGAAGTTCCAGTTTCAAGGCCTCTGCTCAGAGCATTATGCTAAAGCTTTCTGAACACTGTGAATTATATTATGACAATTTATTGTCCATAGTGCATTCTCCCTAAAGTGAATTGTGATTGTTATGCTTTGGAGGATTTTTAAAGCTATTAATTTTAGATTCTTTTAAGTAAATTTGCCTACCTTTATCTAAAAGACCACTTAGTATTAGCATTATGATTTGAGAGACCTTTTGACAAGAGTGGTTGTTAAGATATGATTACGTCAGTATACCATACTCCCTATGAATCTTGGAGGTACAGAAGGACTCTGTAACACTCTTTCAGCTTTTTAAAAAATATGTACATTTATATGCCCAAATATCTCATCACTGGAATACTGAATGAGTTTATAATTAAGATAAAGATTATCTCAGTCAGAAACTTAGATGTTATTCTTATATAATTTCCAGTACTTTTTATTCTATAGACATTTTTTTGGTATCTGTCAACTTTCACCATCTAGTTTGCCACATTACATAAACTACTTTCAAAACTGCTGTGCAGAAAGCAGTAAGGTCATTGTTAAATATAACTTACTTTGTGGTAATGATTAAAACTTTTTTCTTGCTCTAATACTTCATCAAAGCTTTTAAAATCAAATTTAGTTTGTAACTAATAACTGTAGTATAAAGATAGAGCTTAGAAACACAATAAATTAAATATATGAATGAGTTTCTGAGATTTCTAAACCCAGCCTATATACATCTTTTATTTTGGAATTCATTAGTTTTTCTCCACCAAGTGGAGGGTTGATTTTTAAAATCTTCCATAAATTACCCTAAAAAGATTTATAATGTTGACAAATATTACAGGGTGTTAAGTGGTTTATTAGTAAATTTTAAGGTTAAAGAAAGAAACCTTCTTTGAATGTCAGGGTGTCCATTTAAATATACAGGACCTTGCTTATGTACTACTTGACTGGAAGACTAATTCCATCCTTAAACCTTACAACTTCTATTATTAAAATAATTGAAAAAGCCCTAGTTTATATCACTACATATCTGAATAGTTGAGTTCTAACAAAAACTGACTTTTATCATTTTAGATACAGATATTTAGATACAAAGGCTTAGTCTTTTATTTATAGATAAAAGGAAATCTGACCTTTTGATTAAGAAATATTGTCAGTAGCCTTTATAAGTGCTTGTTCATCTGAGGGTCCATGACAGGAGTACTCTTCCCAGTTGAGTTTATCCTAAAAATGAAATGATAAGAGCCTGCTGGTTGTTATCTAAGATTCTTCTTCATGGGAGAACCACATGGTTATTCTTCATCTCCCACTTGTTCTCACCCTCTACAACCAACCCAGCCACACCCCACCCCCACCCCAACATTGTTCAGTACTCAGCACAATGAATCATTTTCAAGTTGACTCATTGTGAACTGTCTCCCAGCTGTTGGAATGTCTGGCAGACATTTTTGTTTGGGTGAAGAATAACTGGCTGAAACCCAACCTGGATGAGTTTGATATAATGGTCTTTGGCTAAAGAAATATTGAGAGGAACTTGTTTATGGCCTCTGAAGCCCCTGTTATTCCTGGAGTAGGACCATCCCCTGTGGCATAGAACTGAAAGTAAGGAATCAATCTGTATTATTTTCTCACCATTGAATGAAAAATTGCCTTAGAAAAAAATAGGCATTTTCAAATTATGTTTGTTTTTCTACACTTGGTACCCACGTGATTAAGAGTATTAAAGCCAATTAAGGATAACTATTTTTACTGGTTCCTTTTAAGAGCACTGATTCAAAGGCCAAAACATTCTTTATACAACACACATTTCCACTTACAGAGGAGTTCCAAATACTGCCCTAGGTATGAGTTAACCAGTCATTTCAGCATAATGTTTAGTGACAGAAGCTATTATGTATTTCAGACTGAGTCAGATAACATTGACCAGTTTTCTTTTATTTTTCATTCTTATGCAATCTTTACTAGGGGACTTAAGAAACAGAGGAATACCAGTAAGCTCAGTAGTCAATCATGTTTTCAGAAAGTGAATGTGTTTCATTCACTTTCATTAGACTTTCCTCTAACAGGGGTCATAGGATCAAACTAAAGTTTTCTTAACTCTTTTACATTTCCCATCCTTTTCTAAAGATTATTTTTAAACTGGTAGATATTACCAGGGTATAAAATGGGAATTTCAAAATTATAAAATTTTACAAAGAACTATTTTTTCAACTTACCTAGAACTTGAGAGCAAAAATGTTACAACATATGAAAGACATTATAACATACGAAACATTTGCTGACCCATCACTCTGTCAGGGGCTGAAAGAAATACTGAATTTCCATTAAATAAAACAATTCAAGAGAACCTATAGGGTATTTAATTATTATATTTTTAATGATTTTTTATAGCCATGAAATTCTGGGTATTTTAGAACCATCACTACTTAAAATATGACCTTTTTTTACAATGCATTATTTAGCAATGTTTTTGGTTCATGTCAGGTTGTGTTAGAAAAGAAAGCATAGGCTACTAGTCTAGCGTTAGTCTTCTACCATCTTTTCTTTGCCTTTATTGTTATCCCAGAGCCAAATAGCAGCATCTGGAAGGAGACAACAGAAGACTCCAGAGCTAGCCGTGCTGCAGTCTCTTAGCTGGACCCTTCCGTGCTTCTGAAATGATACAGAGGACCTCAGCTGTTACAGGGCTGGGACCTGGTCCCAGTTGACAGATGATAGTGGGACCTTGCCTTACACATTATACTGTACTATCTTCTGCTTCTGAATCCTGATGTCAGATTTTCCAATGGGTAAAGTAATTTGAAAAAGAATAGTGTATGAGGATAAAGGTAGCCTTGGCCCTTAAAACAGAATAAAAATAATCATTTATGCTCTCTACCAAAAATAAGGTATGTCCCCTCAGCTCTTCCAACTAGAATAGCATACCTACATGGGCAAGAATTTTCAATTAAGTACATATTTTCATCCAGTTTTCATCCTGTGGCAGCTTTGAATTATTCTTCTATGTTGATAGTTTGTCTCCTCTACCATTTTCACTGAGGTGGCATAATGGCACTGAATACATATTATGTTTTTAAACATAAAATGAGTGTTTTGTTTTCTTGTTTTACAGAATAAAGCAGTTATTGCCCGTGTTACAAACTTGTCAGATACAGTAGTTGGTCTGGAATCATTCATTGGTTCTGAGAGAGAAACCAACCCATTATATAAGGATTATCATGGTAAGCAGCACCTTTATAATGAGAAGAGAGTACCCTGGGTTGCCTCTAGGGTTACCTGGAAGCATTGTATCCAGTCATAATATCTACTGTCAAGTAGCATGAATTTTATTTTATGATACATCTGTTAAATGTTTTCCATTCCTGACCGTTCTTTCATGGCAGCTTATCACCAAACTACATTAAGACTATGGACTATGGTAACTGCTCGAAATAAGTCAAACCCATGTACTAAGGCATGGTTCAGTCAGAAAAAAAATTTATTGTCCCAGGGACTTAAAGCTGTCATGAAATTAGTTGTACTTATTAGCCATTTTGGAATAAATATCATATTAAGTCCATTAATAACAGCTTTGTATAGTGGTTTACACTTTACAAAGCCTACCTGTGTGATAAATAAAATTCATATTTATTATGTTTTAAAAGTCCTAGTCAGTCACATTTTCATGAAGTGAACATCTTTGATTATATTTGAACTTTGCTCATTTTGTTGTTTGAGTTTTGAGCAGATTTTATAATATTGCGATCCTAGTATAAATACAGGTCAACTAATCAGATTTTAATTATTTTTTGAAGTTCTAAGCAATATTTTGGTCATTTGGTTAATTTGGAGATTTTTTAAAAATAAAGATTCTTACATAGAATCATTGAAATAGGAAAGGTTTAATAATTTTGTACATCTCAGCTCTAAATAAAATACAGAATATGGTGAATGATTTTTACCTATTATACTGAATAAATATCAATTATTGCTGTTATTATTATTGTGGACCTACTATACTTCCATGGAAACCTCTAAAGACTGAATAGCTTATTTGAACCCTGCTAGAAGATTATATAAGATTGCGATTGCAGGACTATCACAAGTCCTGAATCTACAAAAAAAAAAAAAAAATTAGAAGATACTTTATATGATAACCACCATTGCTTTGAAGAGTCAGCATACAATCTTTTAAAAAATAATAGAACAGTATAATCTAACAATCAAGTATTTTTCGAAGGCTAGAAAATACAAGCTATGAACAAAAGCTACATAAAATAATTTACCTCGTGATTATTAATTTACATAACTGCGTATGCCCAGATTAGCCCTATGTATAATTATTTAATCCATTATTGTTACTATTATAGGAAGAGGACTATTAAGATTAAACTACTTTTTTAATTAGTTGTTAAACTGTAGTTGACATACCACATTGTATTAGTTTAAGGTGTGCAAAGTTATGATGTGATAGGTGTATGTATTGTGAAATGATTGCAAGAGTTAAGTTTCATTAACATGGATCACCACACATAGTTCACAATGATTTTTTTTTCCTAGTGACAAGAAGTCTAAGATCTCCTCTCTTAGCTACTTTCAAGTATACAACACATTATTTTTAAGCATAGTCACCATGCTGTACATTACATCCCTAGCACTTACTTGTTTCATAACTGGATGACTTTTTTTCATTTGTTTTTATTTCCACTTTCTTTTAAAACAACTCAAGTTAAATACTGCCTTAATAAATTATATCTGAGTATCATTTGTAAGTATTATGACGTAATAAATTTAGTAAATTGTTTTTTATATTCCAAGACCGTTATTTTGATTAAAACATTTCAAGGGTGAAAGGCCATGATGTTTTGTGCTGAAATCTCTGAATCGATAAATCATTATGAACAGATTAATGAGTGGCTTTGACAAGAAGTAACATTTCTGTTAATAAGAAGGGCCTGATAAACTGTAATCATTCATTGTGTAAGGCCTCCTGACTTAAGGGCTAAACCAGCACATACATACCAAGATAAAATGAGGAATGTGCAAGTGAAAGTCCGGTGTGCTCGTTTCTAATGTATTTTACTAAGTAGCTCTGTTTAAGATATTTTTAATCTGCATCTAAAAACTGTCTTCATAACATATTTTGCATTTTTTAAGTTTAATAAATTAAATCAGATATTTCAGTGAATTATTTTTGAAGGGACCATTTTGAAAGTTAAGAGCCTAGAGGTTTACCCTGTTAAGCTAAAATGAATACATACATTCCTATGCATTCAAACGCACACACAACTGTATACTAGAGAAACAGTTCTTTAAATAAGAAGCATCTCATTTGTTCAGATTTGGATTTGCTTTCTTCCCCCATGTACAGAGATCAATGTCTTTGGGACAATGATTTTTAAATAGGGGCTGAGTAAAGCAGAGAGATGCACTTCAGGCAGAGAGATGCACTGAAGAATCTTCCATGTCTTCATCTGTGGCAGATGACCCCGAGTTTAGTCAGAAACTGCATTAAGCTGCACAAAAGGCATCCAGTGCCCTTGTCAGAAGAAATTAGCAAGTGTTTCTACTGACAAGAGGCCAAAGCTCACGGTTTACCTAGCACTGTTACAAAGCTTATAACAGCTACATAAAGGTCTAACATGGCACAGAAATGAGTGTCTTGGGATGGCATAGGGGTTAAAGTTTGATCCTAGAGTATGCTCTGAAATGTAGTTTTCTTCAATGGTTTGCTCAAGTCATTAATAAGGTACAAAATGAAATACTTTTCATTAGTGCTTCACTGGTTATCAGTAACCCATAAGCCGTGTTTTGCTGGCTGCTTACTGGTGCATTTAATAAAATAAAGATCACTCAGTGGTGCCGTGGGCAGCATGCAAGGTGATAGCCATATTTGCTTACTGTAAATACAAGAGAAAATCACACACAAACCGGCTGTAGTTTTGACAAGTATTAAGATCCCTCTTTACATCTGTACTTCTGTACCAAAGTGCAATTAGTTTTCCTCGCACAAGGATTTCTGTTTATCTTATTCTGCTTGATTACTTGAGTATAATCACAGCATTTGCTTCATTGCTCCTGGTAGTAAGCTCCAGTTTTAAAAGGGGAGGATGCTTGTGTGTAAATTTACAGGATTCTGCTGTAAGACTCTTAATTTATGCATCTAAGACAGTGTTTTAAATTTTGTTTTCTTTTAATTTCCTTTTCACAAGGTTTGATTCATATCCGGCAGATTCCTCGGCTTAATAACTTGATTTATGATGTATCCGATGTCAAAGACTTAGCTTTTAAATTAAAAAGGAAGCTATTCACCATTGAGGTAAGAGAGAATTTTTGTATTTTAGTTCATGACTTGAGGTTAAATGGGGTATGTGTGTGTGTGTGTGTGTGTGTGTGTGTGTGTGTGTGTGTATATATATATATATATATATACATTTTTTTACTTTAATGAAATTCTTAGAAGATGTTTCCTGCTAATATTCTTAAGTTCTTTCGGTGTAACAGAATAATGTTTTTAGACTATCTTATTTTTTTCTCTTTTAGTGACATATCATTCGAGTATAGTAAAAAATGATTCTGTTTTAAGCGTCTATTCAAAGTAAGCTCCAAACTTACGTGATAAGTATGACATGCATATTTCCAAGGCTTTCAAAAGCATATTTAATTAAATGTTAATGATCTGTGATTATTTGTGTGTGGAGTGTGAATGCTACCCACAGTTGTGTATGGCTAAGAAAAGAGGATCCTTATCTACATTCTAAAAGCAGTTTTCTTTACTATTAGTGAATTCACCTTTCTGCTTTCCATGCTGAACAAAGCAAAATATAATTTACACCAGTGTCTTTAATCAAATTTTCTACAAAACTGAAACTTTTTTGGTGACCTTCATGCAAGCAGTAGTGACAGAAAGTAGTGGTACAAAAGATTTATTTCAACTTAATCTTGCTAAAGAGCAAATGAACATAGCACTATTAAGCAATTAGAGTTGATGTATTTATTAACGAAATAAATGCTCAGGGAGAGATGGCTTTTGGGTGATGTGATAGTTATCAGTATAGTCGGTGCAATTTTTTTAACAAAGACATAAAACAGCCAAGCAGCCTTGACAAACCATTTTGTTTAATCTCTTTTCAAATGAAAAGCTCTTAAGCAGGCCACTTGTCTTAACTGCTTGAAACCATAAAAAGAGAGAATTGCCACCAATAAATTAGCATATTTTTAACTTCATCACCAAATGATGGTCAATGTGGCTTGGCACTGCTTTGGTGTTTGGGACTTCACCCTTAAGTGACCACTTTGGCCCTTTTTTGACCCTCTGCCCTCTTTAGCCGGCCACTTGATAAGGTGACTTCATGGTTCTCTCTCTTTTTCTCTTTCCCTTCACATTTGCAAGTAGCACTAACCTATAAATCATTGTAAGGGCCCTATCCAGTGACAAATTAATGTGCCCTCCTCCTAATTAATGGTCATCAATGTCCTTAATTATCTAATCCTATTGAGAGCAGTTAATAGTTAATCAGGCAGCCAGTTCTTCAAGCAGGTCATCTCGGCAGGAGTGTTAGAAGTTTCTCATCTGGGGATACTCCCTTCAAAAGCCACTTAAAGCCAAAAGATCGAGAGTGTAAAAATACTGATTCTTGAGCTAATTTGCTTTAGTTCTCAGAAGAAACCATTGAAATGGAACCCAGCACTGTAATTGTTCAAACTTTGTTTCAGTTTTTCTGATACAATACTGAGAAATTTGCCATTATTATTTACCCATTTTAAGCGATATTTTGCTTAAAAATTTTGGAGGGACAAAGTTATAGTTAGTGTCACAAGAACGCATGCCTCATCGTTTCCTTTTAAGTTGAACTTATGTTTTTCATTAAAAATGTGGGGTTTTTTTCCTCTGCACGATGCCTTTCTTCCAAATGAGTGTTCTAACAACCAGGTCTAAGATATTGTGTCTATCATCATACACACTGACCAAGCAGATTCCCTAGTGAAAATCCTGTTGCACCCAGAGAAAAAAGTAGCACTGTAGTGTGAATCATGTTTATTCTCTCTCACTCTCTCTTTCCCACACATGCACACAACACGTATATGCACACACACGCTGAGTCTTATTTTGGGCATGAGGGGATAGAAATAAAGGACTAAATAATGTCAAGTGGGACCTCTCCTTTGAGTGAACTTAGGTTCTAGTAGTCACTACACTTTACCACTGGAGCTGACGTGACATCTTTTATAAAACACATAGGTTTCTGTTCCATTTCCTCTCTTCTATTCCCAACATTCTAACCTAAGAGAACAATTATAATTGATCACCTGTGATTTGGAAGAAATATTTGAAAACAAAACACAAATAGGTGGTTGGTTTTTAAAAAGTTAATATTTAATACAGTTGCTCAAATCCTTTACCTTTTTGGCTTATAACTTTCATCTTTTTTTATACATAGAAATATAGTTGCAGCACATTCCAAATAATTTATTCACTCATGCCATAAAATTCAATTTGGTGTTTAAGAATGAAACAAACCTAACAGAAACATAAATAGGTGTAATTATAACAAGATAAAATCATGTGGTTCACATAAGACTAAATGATTTAAATACAGCATTGTACCTTATAAAATACATAACCAAACAGATAGCAAGTCTTTGGTGATATATTGTAGAAATTGGAAACAAGAGGATTCCTTTTTTAGGAGAAAATATATCTATCAAGTGACATTGTTTTAATATGCACAACAAATTTTTTTAAACTGATACTAAAAAATAATAATAAAATGTGTACTCTACTAGTCTATAAAGTATGAGATTCTAATATAGCAGACATTGAATCTTCGTTTTACTTTCAGAAGTGAAAGGTGGTTTAGCAGGGAAAGCAGATATGTTTTCTGATTCCGTACAGGTAGATTTGTTACATGGCGGAATTTTCTTATCAGTCACATAGTCTCAAAGTTGGCATGTTTGGAAACAAGGAGCAAAAAAAGTCCAGGAAAATACCTTCATTTCTATTTTTAGGGTACCCTTTCTTTGATTTTTTAAATACTCTTTTTTATAGACGAAAACTAAATTTTTATTTATTTATTTATTTATTTTTTTACTAACAGCCACCAAGGTCCTCTAACAAGTAGAGCAGCTTTTAACAGTGGTCTTTAATTTTTCTGAGTGATTTGGAAAAGGCAAAAGAATATTTCTCTCTTCTTGGACTGTGTATTGGTATTATTCAGATTCAAGTGGAAGCATTTATCTAATCACACTAAATTTTTACTAATACCTAGTGTTCGTCAGCTATGAAGCTCTATAAATTCGCCCCTCTACAAAAACTGTAGCAGAATCATATCTATAGTAATGACACTAAAATCCTGGCATGCATTCTGGATAGGTAAAAGAGAAAATTTAAGGTTGATTCAGTCTGGCTTCAGGTAAAAAAAAAAAAATAGCTTTCCAGTTCTTTAAAAATTTATAATCCTTATAAACTGTACATGGTAACTCTCTAGCATATTTGATTAACCGTGACATACTACTTATTCCTTGGCCTTACCACATAATCTTTATTCAATCATAGCAAGATTTATTAAGCCGTTATTGTGTACCAGGCCCTCTACTGGCTTATTTATACTTACTATATAGTAATTGAATATTTTATAACAAAAGGCTTTACTAAGATATAATAATAGACTCAATATATAGAAACTATGTCTTTTTCATCTTCCTATCTATCCCAGAACTAAGAACAGAACATACACTTAGCAGGTATAAAATCTTGCTGAAATACATATATGGATAGATAAGTTACAGCATCTGAAAAATTGTCCAAACAGTACAGCTATAGGTATTATATAAACTCCACCGGGCAAGTGATAAACATTACCTTCTCCATTAAGTTCCTTTTGAAATATAACTTGGGTACATAGCTTCACTTCCAAGCTGAAATAACTACTTAGACTTTTTTTTTTTTTTTTTTTTTTCAGTTCTGTAATTTTTGCTTCTCTGATGTTGGGATCATCATTAACCAGTTTTTTTTTTTATACTAGTCATTATGATGTAATTGTAATATCTAAACAAGTAAGATTTGATAGGATTTGAAATGTGGCTTCATTTAATTTGATGATATCATAACAGCAAATTTTCAAAAATAAGGATAAACAATACGTACATAGGTTTTAATTGGTCCAAAAATAGTAATTATTATAAATAGTTTATTTATGTGGGTTTTGCACATTAAATGAATATTGAGAGTCCAGAAAATCAAAGTAGATTACGTTTACTCAAGATTTTCTTTAATATTTTGCCCCTAATTCAGAACACAGGACTCCAGTACCTCTCCAGTCATCAAAAACTTTCTCACAGAAGAACTGATAAACCACTATTTATTAAGTAACAACTATTTTTGGCACAACTGTTTTGACAACTATTTTTACTTAGAAAACTCCTTCTTAGGTATTAAGACCAAAATATTATATGCTATCAGTATAAATCAGCTTTATATAGTACTACAATATACTTGATATGATTCAGTAGAATTATCTGAAATTTTTACATATTGTAAAACCATAAACTCTTGTAGTCACTATGACAATGTTGGACAATGTAGAGTTGCATGATATCTTTGGTCCTAGGTTTCCTTACTTGCCTACATTTTGTACCAATAGTTTTTCCAGTTTTAAATGGGAAGTAGAAAGGGGCCTGTTCACTATAGCTAGAGGTACAGGAGAGGATTGGTTAACTTACTTGTCAATAAACAGTTATGACACTAAAAAGAAAAATAACGGAAACATAAATGTCTGACTCAAGAGCATTAAGTCATAGCACGAGGGAACATATAGTCCAATATACCTATTCTGATAATGATACCCTCTACAAATACTGCAATATTCAATTCCCAGATATACTGCAGTTAGCAAAAGAAAATCAAAGTGGAACATATGCATCTGTTCATACAGATCAAATCACTTGTCAAAAGTAAATTCAAATTAGCATTCTTTAACAATGGAAATGTCATTTTGTACATGTTTACATCTTAATATATTCATTATATCACCATCCCCATATTTACAGTTTAATTCCTAAGTAAGGTAGACATCCAGTAAGGTCATACAGGTTTCACGGACTCTCCAGAAGTTGGTAAGACTGTGCTCTTTTATATTTCACATGTCGTAGTGAGCCTATCAAAAGTGCATACCACCTTAAGGGGAACACAGTTTTGAGACTCTGTCTAATCCTATTTCTTCCCACACTGGAATCTTAATTAGAAGAGATAAGAAAAAAAAAACACATCATTTAACTAAATTATTGTCTTGAATCTGTAGCAAAAGGTATAATCCGCAATTGGGCCAATTAGTGAACCCCATAGTTAGCTCTGCTGCAGTGACCAACTTGATTAGATCTGACACCACCCTGGTTCTCACTGTTGTTTTGCCAGGTATGATGGTCAGACTTCAAAGAGCTGGAGGCATCAGCAGGGCAAGGTTTGGAGGCCAGCTTAGGTCCGGTTGTTAATCTCTCTACTAAAACCACAGCAGCTCTCACACAAAACAAGCTTACACGACACAATCATGCGGTATTAAAGTTAGGGTTGAGTCATGCCAATTTGCCTTTGATTTTTTGATGATTGACCAAAGATGGCTACATGACTAGACACATGCTAGAAGTATACTGATTAGGTAAGTTCCCAAAATATTTGAAGCATTTTTTTAACTTCCTATATAAATGTTGGGAAACTTTATCCACTTTGATCAAACTTCCGAAGTAATAGTACTGTATCAGAGGGAAAATGAATATTTCTTACTGGCAGCCTGAATCCCAAACTTTTCACTTACCACTTCATAAAAATTAGTGTTTACATTAATAACTCCTTAAGGAGAATGTAAAAGGAAATTCTAAGTGGTAAGCTTTTTAAAAATCTATTAAGCGCATTAAAAGAAAAAACATTTTTCCCTGAGTCATTTTTGTTCACTGACAATTTTTCTGAAATTTCTTTATAATTATTTTCCACTTAAATGTTGAGTAAAGTGCCCTTCCAGGATGTGATTGCATAAGTGTTCTTTTCTCTGCATTCTGATTTGTTGGAATATTGCAGTAATAGTGACATGTTTCCATTCTGAGAAAAGCCTAAGGCTGCTTTAGTATTATTCCGAATGATTGAAGCTGCCATCTTGCTGACTTTCCCTTAGGCAGCATAGGGCCTGTGTGCTTTTGTGTTCATTTCACATGCTTCCTGTGAGTTGGGCTAGCAGAACATCATTGCTTCATTTGGCAAGGAAGAGTAAATTCATATTTGGCTATTATAGGTTTTAAAGTTTCTGTATGGTCATCAACACCTGAGATATTAAACTTAAATATTGTTACATCCAATAAATCACATCAAATAAATCCTCTTTCTTTGAGAAGTATTTTAAATTATTTTATGACACCTTGACTGTGAATAATTTTTATATAAAAATGGTCATTTTATAAATTGAACTTAGAATCTAATGGTTCACATTGCACAAATTTTTATACTAAGTCATACTACATGTTAGGAATATGGTCAGCAAGGTGGTGACAAAGCAAAAGTCTGATATTTAGAATCTTGCTACATAGTTTTCAGTCCATGAGTCTGTTAAAGATTCTGTGGTACCTACGGTCCAGCAGTCTCACTTTTGAGATTAGGATGGTATAGATTCGGCATCGTCTAAGAATAGATACAAAGAGGAAAAAAATCTCTGTCTTCTATCCTGAATTTTACAGATACAAACACTTCTGTATGTATTCTATTGTATGGCTCCAGGAAAACCATATTGCAGTATTTCAAGGATTTTCTTAAAGCATTTGTAGAACTGCTGTAGCAGAACTCACCCAGTTTATATGGTATTCCCTAAACCACTACCCACCACAATGTGCTATTTATGGTGTCTGAGGAAGATTGAAAAACAGAAAACAAAAAATAATGACAAATCATGGCTACCCCATTTCAACAGGTAGAAGGTGAGAACATGTATTTTACTAATATAACCTCCAAAATGCCTAGAAGAGAAAGGACATATTCTAGAGCTTAATAAATATGGTATCCATGAGCTTTGTGATTAATATACTTAACTTTGGGGATACTTTTGTACCCAAAATATCTTTAGTCCTTCGTCAAGATATTTGCACAGCATATGTCCAGAATGTTCATCCCTCCATCCTTTCATGGCTTTTTCTTGTCATTGGATCACAGGTTAAATATCTCAGTCTCCTTAGAGAGATCTTTCCTGACTGGCCCATTTGAAGTATTCACTCCATTATCTGCTCTCACATACCCTATTTTAATTCTCAGTGTAGCATGTATTACTACAATTAATTATCAGTTAGTTTGTTATTTTTCAACATGATTCAGCCTTTTTTGCTGTAAGCTTCACAAGAGTAGGAACATAGTTTGTCTTTTTTGTGGCAAAATCCCAAGCACACGTGGGAGGTGTTCCACAAATATTGGTTAAATTGTTAAAGTACTATTTTTAGAGTAATTCATGTCTACCGTTAAGTATATTTTAAAAAAACATGTATCGAGTATCTCATTTATTCTAGGCATTGTGTTGGGTGCTTTCACATACACTACCATATCTAACTCTTATTTGACACTCACAGGTGCCCTTGCCATTGGCATTAGTACACACATTGTAATGTGAGGAAGTGTAAGGAGTTACGTGACCTTCCCAAAGTCATAGAACTAGCATTAAATCCAGATCTTTTAACACCATGTACAGATTTACACTGGAAAGTTAACATGTTCAGGAGCTCTGTTAATTATTATTGATTTTAAAATAATAAGTTTTATTGACTCTTTAGCACGGTCCTAGGACTACCACAAGTGCTTTCTAGGCATTGCTCAGAGATCTCACAACTACTGTATACCACAAGTATCTACATTTTATAATTGAGGAAACTTAAGGTTCAAAGAGATCAAGTAACCTAACTTATCCAAGGTCAGAGTTAATAACTGACAGAAATGACACTTCTACCAGAGCCTTGGCTCTGAAACAACAACTACTCACCACGCCCCACGATGCCCTGCCATCCCATCTTCAGTGCATGAGCCAGAAAGCCTCTGCCGTGAGACATAAAGAAGAACAAAAATATACACACACATTGGTATATAATCTTTTAACATTCATGTTAAAAATTCTTGTGCCCCTAGCATTTCTACTCTATTTTTATAAAATACCTTATAAAATTCAGAATGAATTAACCATAAATTCTCCCTTATATAACATTAGGATTGCAAGATTGTTCTTTTCCTTATTTTTTTTTTTTACTGATTTCTGGTATTTGGTAGGTATTTTTTAATAGAAAAATTAATTTGCAAAACTATAAAGCCATTCCCTAAAGCACTAACCACTTCTGTGGAATTTCTAGATCTTAGCTACATAATGTGGGGAAAATATTCTATACAAAGAAACAGGGTTCCCTTGCTTTGGTTCACTATTTTGATATGGTTCAGAAGTACCAAAACTTAGTTTCAGTGTATTATTATTGTATTATTGTGTTCACTTGCATTCAACATGCAGGTATTTTTGCAAATACTAATTTGCTCATAGTTACCATGTTGTTATATTTTTTCTGAATTATTTCACATATATAATCTTTGAAGCATCATCTTGTGAGATAATTAAGGCATATATAATTTATAAGGTAGTAAGATAACAAACTCAGTCTTCTAAAATTTCTTTTTTTGCCTCCTTTTTAATCATAACTTGGTCTAATGAAGGTTTAATCCATTCATATTAATACCTATTTCTTTATCTATTACAAATGTTTCATTTACTAGAAGTACTTCAAATACCATCTTTAAGGAAAGTTAAGCAATAAATCTCATGATTGCAAAATATTTCCCTTTTTTATTGATCAATATTACTAAAAAAGTCTCTACAGTTTAGTATAAGAAATGTTCCTCATGGGGAGCCTGGGTGGCTCAGTGGTTTAAAGCCTCTGCCTTCAGCTCAGGTCATGATCTCAGGGTCCTGGGATCGAGCCCTGCATCGGGCTCTCTGCTCAGCAGGGAGCCTACCTCCCCCTCTCTCTCTGCCTGCCTCTCTGCCTACTTGTGATTTCTGTCAAGTAAATAAATAAAATCTTTTTTAAAAAATGTTTCTCATTAAGGAAATATGAGATTAAATATAAATTTTTAGTTTTTACAAGATAGAACTTTTAAGAGACTAATTAAGAGAAACTGAGGTGTAATGGAAATGCTTTTAGCCATGAAACTAGTAAAGCAGTTCTCTTATTTAAGTAGAAATTAAAATTTCATCAGAGTTATTACTGTCATAACTCCATGCCACAGTGGACATTTCATAGAGTAGCTGGTTCAGGTTCTTTGTATCTGGTCTAGTGAAGTTCACTGAACTGTTTTGTCAGGTGCTGTCAAGTCAGCCCACCATTGTTGGAGAGCATCGGACTAAATCATTTTGTCATGAGCCTTCCAGAAATAAGATACTTAATATGAATGGTTTAATGAAATTGAGTATTTGGTTTCATTTTTTTGTGAGACTGTCAAAAATATATTGCACTCATTCAAAAATTTTTGAGTAAATCAGTGGTAATATCTGACCCTATACTTCATTGAAATTTTGCTTTAAATATCTTTACTTAATATAACTTTTGGAATGTATTTGAGTATTTGAGCATGTTTTGTTGGATATGTGATTATTCCCTAAACATTTCTAAGTTGTGAAAATTCCAGGGAAGAGGTGTCTTTTACTAAGATTAAATTTTTCTATTATAAAATGAACATAGTGCCAAGTTTGAAATAACTATTTTTGTTTCCAAAGGCTATTTTATTAAAAATGAAGCTGTATTTTATTACATTTTTAATGTGTTAATGAATTATTTTATGTGAGTTCTAAATATTTAATTCTTCCATGATTGGAAAAAAAGTTTATCCTTCTAGTCAATAGTCATTAAAAAGCATTATTATAATGGAGACTATTAAATGCCTCAAATTTTATATATATATATTTTTTTTTCAATAGGGAGATGTGTTGTTGATATATCCGCTCAACAACCTAAGAAATATTTTACCAGCTTATACTGTAGCTACGGTGTAGCATTGAAAACCGTTGTCACAAAAAGCCTCTTGGTGCAATTAAAGGTCACTTGTACATATTGTAATAGGCTACTCATTTACAAGATCTTTGTTAAGGGTCAGTGCTATAGCATGAAATGGATTGCCCTTGTTGAGCCTGTAAATAAATGGGTCAACTTCTCTTGCATTCAGTGGGCAAAGGGAAAAGCTAACACAATGCTAGTTTATTAATATTTTTACAAACAGATTGCTAAGATACTGAGCAAAACCAAATGCACTAGTGCTATATTCTTGATATAATTATAGAAAATTACTAAAACATGTAGCTAGTTTTTAAGGAAACCTGCTCATACACATAAGCACACAGTTGTTTAGATACCTGGATCACATCCAGGTATAGAAAAGCATAGCACAGCGGTAGTGTTCAAATGTTCTTTACCATAAAGCTAGCATGTTTTTAAATGCCTAGGATGTATATACTCCATTTTTTCTGTATTGAAATCCAAAATTTATAAGGGATAGGTAGGAAAAAGTAATCAAACTAGACAGTGATTTATTTTCATTACTTTTCAGAGCCTTGCCAATGAGCTGAGGGAGACAAATGGTGGTGCAGATAAAGTATTAGGAATGATCTGTGCTGAATGAATTCATTCACTGGATTTTTCAATAAATTAAGATTTTAGGATAAAAATGAAACTAGTGATTAAAATATTTTGTACCTTACAGTAATTTTAATACATTTAGATTTTATGTTTTATATGTATACACACATACACATACACACACAAATACAAGAGGTGTATATCATTTTTTGTTCTCAAAATCAAATTAGTAATAAATTTATCCAGCACTTTCTAGATTCTTTCCTCTGAATTTGGCCATTCAGATACACAACTATACACCCCTAATTGTTTTGGAGTTTGCTGGGTACTATCGAAAAATTTAAATTTGTAGCCAGTGCCAAATCAAATCTGGGTCAGACGAAAGTAATTTAATAATGGGTTTGAGTCAAGAATCAAATAAATAATGATAAATTACCCTTCAAAAACCTGTAGAACTGATTTTTATAGAAAAATACTAAGGCCATGGGGCACCTGGGTGGCTCAGTGGGTTAAAGCCTCTGCCTTCGGCTCAGGTCATGATCCCAGGGTCCTGGGATCGAGCCCCACATCAGGCTCTCTGCTCATTGGGGAGCCCGCTTCCTCCTTTCTCTGTCTCTGCCTGCCTCTCTGCCTACTTGTCTGTCAAAGAAATAAATAAATAAAATCTTTTTTTAAAAAAATACTAAGGCCGGTCATTAAGGGCAAACATGATGTAAGCAGCCGAGAATATCCCTGATCTAAGTAATCTCTGCTTGTTGTTTAGCTCTCGACTGTCCACTTTTCACAATGTTTTGTTTGGCTTTACTGCCATACTTCTTTAGCATAGTGAAAACATCATGATCGTGCTTAAGCCTCTTACATAAAATACCAAAGCTTTGGGAAAACATGGTTCATTTAAGGGCATAAATGCTTTAACCTTATGTCTGTTTTACTCATCACCATATTCCCCTCTTCCTAGTTCAGTGCCTGATCATGTATATGCTCAAAAAATATTGAATGAATGAATGAATGAGTGAATGTCCTCTTGACAGTGCTCAAAACATATTTGCATGACTATAAAATCTCACCATTTATGAGGCATCTGGGTGGCTCAATCAGTCAAGCAGCTGCTTTCTGCACAGGTCATGATCCCAGGGTCCTGGGATCGAGTCCCACATTGGGCTCCCTGCTCAGCAGGGAGTCTGCTTCTTGCTCATGCTCACTCTCGGTCTCTCTCTCTCTTAAATAAATAAAATCTTTAAAAAATAAAAATAAATAATAAAATCTCACCATTTCAGATTATATGCAATAGTCTGATAATGCTAATACAGTTTGCATAAATGGTTAATCTACTTCTAAGGTCTCAAATAAATGAAATAACCTTCAAAACAGCAGCTGATCCATTTGCAACAATATGGATGGACCTACAAGGCATTATGTTAATGAAATAAGTGTGAGAAAATCAAATACCATATGATTTCACTTATATGTGGAATCTAAAAAACAAAACAAATAAACAAAACAAAATGTAGACTCCTAGATACAAGAAAAAAACTGTTGGTTATCAGACGGGGGAGGGTTGGGAGAGCAGGAGAAGTAGGGAAAGGGGATTAGGAGGTACAGACTTCCAGTTATAAAAAGAAAGAAATCGTGGGGTTATAATGTACAGCATAGGAACAGAGTCCCTAATACAATAACTTTGTTCGGTGACAGAGGGTAACTAGACATCATGGGGATCATTTCATAATGTATAAAAATATCTAATCACAATGATGTACACCTGAAACTAGTAGGATATTGTGTACCAGTCATACTTCAACAAAAAATTATTTCAAAATCAGCTAATAATACGATGAACCATTATTACCGAAATGAAGTCAAGCTGTACTCTCCAGAATTATCAGATAGAAAGTGAGGAAATACATAATTTTTAGTTACCAAAAAGTGATTGATACTCTATTTGAATCATTACTTCCTTACTGTCATTTTATTGCCATTTGAAAATTATTTTGAATGCTTCATCTTAAAAGATTTTATAATAAATTTTCCAAATTTGTAAAGTTGCCCAGAGCTGACAGGAATCAGTTCGGATTCTTGGGTTTAAAGTACCTATACCTTCTAATCCCCTTTGACCCAGTAATTACCTGTTAATATCCCTGGTCTTCTTGGGCCAGTGGAGTGGATTTTATTGCCTATATGGATTTTAAAAGAAAAATATTACAAAAGATTCATGAGACTCAGGAGTTAAGCATGAAATAATTATGTACAATAGAAAATAAATACAACATTTTGGTTAAGTTCAGATTTAAATGCACATTGGTAATAAGGCAGCTAATATCACTTCTGTAATAATAAATCATCAGAAATATCATTATTGAAGAATGATCCCACTGATCTCTTTGTACACATAGAGCTGACAAGTCCCAACCTAATTCTTTGGTTTGGCTTCTTAAGAATTTCCTCCTGGAAAACCATTCTGGCCCAGATAGAAATTTAAGGACAATTATATTCAGAAGAAAATCTTCTACAGTGCATAATTTATAGCTGAATGCATTTCCTTCATAGGTCCTATTGACTTAATTTGTAATTTGCTCAAGAAACAGAAAGAGTACATGTAAAGATATTTTGGAAGTGTGATATACTCTTCATAGTACCATAAATATGAGCCATTTCTTTGCTTTAGCACTCAAATATTATAACATTCCCATCATTTTATTGGAAAGATTCTTACGGTTTGGTTCACGTAAAAATACCTAAGTAAAAACAATATTAAGCCAACTTTGCCCCTGATGCTTTAAAGCATGAAGTTCACAGACTATGACCCATGGGCCAAATCCAGCCTCACTGTTTTTTTTAAATAAACTTTGATTGGAACACAGCCAGGTCTATTTGTTTATGAATTGTCTATGGCTGCTTTCACACTGCATCACTAAGCTGACATCTTATGGCACGCAAGGCCAAAAAACATTTACTACCTGGTCATTTACAGAGAAAGTTTGCTATAAATAAGAACCGCTACTTTAGAACACTACATAATTTAAACAAAACTTACTGAAAGAGCTGTCATTTAGAGGATATGATTGATAGTCTTTAAATTATGCTTTGAGTAATAATAAACTCATATAATCACTTGATGTGCAGTTTGCACTTTCTGAATTAATAATGCAGGTGTGTCTCTTTGAGAAAATAACCTAGATTTCTTAAAATGCTAAAATCAGAAGGGAGCTTATAGTGCTTCAAGGCCAGCTTCTTATTGTAGGCATATATTTTCTCACCCAGCCTCTCTGTATTCATGAGGAACCCACTTTTTTAGAGACACCCCGTTTCATTCTCTACCAAGTACAGCTGCTAGAACATTCTTTCAGATGCTAAAGCAACTTCCCACCCATCACATTAGTACTAACTGTGTTTTCTGAAGCCACACATTAATTGCTATTTTGAGCTTCCTAATAAACACCTAATATATGAGAAACAATTATGATTTACATGTACATCTTCTTATTTTTCCTTAGATTTTGTATTTCTTTTACAAAACATTATAAATTAAATTAACCATCTTATGCCATTTATGTACATTTAACTCAGAATCTTAAACATGAAGCACATATAATCTTTAGAGTATCCTTTAAAGGAAACTTTTATTTTTTGTTTTTAAATAAGGTGTTAATAGACTTGAATTCTGAGGCTAAAAAGTCTTCATGAATTACAGGTCCATGAAATTTAAATATTAAAAATCAGTATTTTTGTTTTTAGCATGTTTGAATTCACAAATGAGCTTCAGATGATTAAAAGGGAGAAAATCAACACTAAGTGTGATTTTTCAAATTTATTGTAATCTATTTAAGATTATTTTACCATAAGTAAATTAATCAAAATATAGCATTAAACTTTTAATGACTGAATAATAGGAAGCATAACGATATATTTCTAACAAGTTTTGATTTTATCAGTAGAAGTATACCAAAGAAAGATTAGCTGCTCATTATCCACACTGTAATTGATAGCCATGTTAAAACAGAAGGCTTGAGTGGCTGCTATGGATCAAGAATTCTTGCTTATTTTTCACTTCATTTTTTTTTAAACTATAGGAATTTCTTAAGCAAGGAAATAAGAGCACGTTAAAGCTTAAAATATAAATATATTCAAAGTAACTTGGGGGCTGGTCAGAATATTTTTAGGCTGTGTGAGACTTGAGTTGGAATCTTCTGCCATTTTAGTTAGAAAATTTAAACATGTGAGGACAGTTTTACTCAAAATTGCTTTTAATGCCTACTATTATTTTCTAAATAATTAAGTAAAGATTAATGTCTTTGGCCTTTGTAAATTGCTTTAAAATTAGCTAAAACCAATCCTTCTCAAAGGTGTTTATAATGTAGAATAGAAAAGAAGATTGCATGAAACCACACAAAAAGGACTCAACTTAGTGTTTTCAGCCTAATAAAAATGTTGTAAAAATACTTGTAAGCTTGAAAATCACACTAGCTATTCTTGTTTCAAATTCTGTTTAATATATTGTTCTGTATGATTTTATAATAAACAGATTACTCCTTGAACAGGAATTAAGAATAAAGCTGCCAGGAAGGGGTTTTGTTGTCAGAGTAGTTCCCGCCTCATGTTTTGTAAGAGATTTCATGGTCCCATTGTAAAGAGTAGATGATTTAAAACGTGTTCCCAAGATAAACTTTCCCATTGTCATTAATGAGGATGGATAATACTGAGTGACAAGTGCATTAGGAATGACACAGAAAGAGCTGTTAGATTTGTCAGAGCATATCACTTCAGGCAGTGACACTTGAGGACATTCTTTTTGTGGATATTCAGTTGGGTTGGGTGGGGGGGGTTTAAAGATACCAAAGTTTGTGTTTGCTAATAGAATAATATATTTTACAATTTATAAATGTATATTCTCCAGTGTTTAGAAAATATTTGGAAGGATCTTTGCATTAAGTTCTTCCACATTCTAAGTTTATGCCCTTAGCATATCCTGATTTCTTCCTAAGAAAGTCATCAAATTATGTAACAGTTAAATGTTAATATATTTCCACAAAACCCATTTTTCTCTTAAAAAGTCTGATTTCTTAGAATTTTCAACTGAAAGAGAGTAAAAATTATGTAAATTTTTAGAAAGATCTCACTGTCTTAATCCTGTATCTAAGAGGGGCCTCTTTATTCTGCATCTCAGTGAGAATAAAGATTTTGAAACAAGAGAATACATGTAATTTATATTGTCTTTCTAAAAATTTATTACTTTAGGGGAACATGTTTTAAATATGAATCATTGAACAATTAATAATGTATGACTTTTCTATTTAAAGTGTTTCCAAACTGTAATATGCCTCTCTCAATTTCTATTTGGAACGTGCAATTGGCCACTTTTTCGCCTTGATTCATCTTTCGTGCTGCCAACCAAATTTTGTCTCTGTATACCTTTTTGACACTAATAATGACTGAGTCTCTGTTCATTTGAGTTCAAGATTTCCCAAGCGGCATTTTGGAACTAGGATAAACTATCTATCATGATTGCATACCACTAATCTGTCTCAACCAAACCACTCTATGACTGAAATTATATTTGACAGTTCACCTCTTCTTGATGAGCCTGAGGTGAACATAGCTACAGACCATCCCTGGGAGGACATGGCAACTACTCCATATGCTAGGGAGGGTCCTTTTATTTGTGAAACAAGACTTAAACTATGCCTGTAGCAGAAGGGAGATATTTCTCTTTCTTTCTCTAATTTTTCCAATTTTCATTGGGATTGCTTTCATACTACAAATATTTTTTTAACCCAAAATTATTTGGTGAACATTTTCCACCCTTACAAGTACTACCTATAGGTTAGCTTCACATGAAGTTAAAAATTATGGTCATTAAAAAAACATATTTGTGCTTCCTGAAATGTTCTCTTATCTATATATCACAATCGTCAAAATCCAAATTTTCCTTTAAAATCAGAAATTATCCAATATTTTGAGATGATGGACAAGGAGATGTTAAAGGGCTTACTATTAATATCTTAGAGAAATGAGAAATCTAAAGTAATTTTCAAGAATGTATATAGAGGGTTTAATCATTAGGCTAGTTTTAACAACAAACATGCAGAACAAAGTGAATATGAGGTTTAAATTGTAAAAGAAAAGATTGAGATGATTTAAACAAAGGCATTTGGATATTAAAATGGTTTTTCAAAGACCACATATAGAAGTTGTGATAAAATGCTATCTTTTTTAACCCGTCCTGGATTGTCGAAATGTGACTCTATCTAAAGATACTCAGATGGCCTACAAAGTTTGACTAATTAGCTTATCAGAGCAATCACTTAATAAGTTTATTCCTAATTGCCTATTATTTTTAATTAAAGTTTATTATTCCCTTGCAAAGATTCCTTTTAATAAGGGCAATTTTTTCTATAATCTTATGAAGTGGGAATATAATCACAATGTGTTGCACAGAGCCTTTCTAAAGTAACATGTCAAATAACCATCAACTTTATTTGGATATTTTTATAAATGTTCTAGTATTACATAATTATTTAGTCAATATAGTCAATGAAACACTTATATTTTTAATGCAATATAAATTATTTTTAACAAATATAAAATTTATTTTTTATTATTTTCTATAGTGTTTTTATTTCAACTAATACAAGTTGAAATAAAAACACTTTACAAATGAGTCATATGAGATTTCAGTAACATCACCTAAAGTAAGTATCCTGAAAAAAGTGTCAAAGTAAACTGTTTATCTATTTCCACATTTGCTTAAAAGATTTTATTTATTTATTTGACAGACAAATATCACAAGTAGGCAGAGAGGCAGGCGTTGGGGGGACGGGGTTTGTGGGGTGGGAAGCAGGCTCCTTGCCGAGCAGGGAGCCCCATGCAGGGCTTTATCCCAGGACCCTGAGACCATGACCTGAGCCGAAGCCAGAGGCTTTAACCACTGAGCCACCCAGGTGCCCCTATTTCCACATTTTTAATTTCAACTGTGTAATTTCTACCAGTGAGCTGCATAATACATTTTATGACATGTATTTCTGAAGAAAAGGGAGTACTATCAAAGTAATTAATAAACTATATACTTTATTTCAAAGCAATAAAATGAAAAAAGTCTAACTTATATAGCAATTCTAATGGTAGGCAGCCTTAATTTTTGTTGAATTTTAACTTAGGCAGTAAAAGCTGTGATCCATTCATCTTATCATACCCACTTACTCCTCCCATCTAATTATATGATCATTAAATGTACTTTTTTATTATAGGATGCATCTGCACATTTTTTTAAATAAAATTGCTTCCATTTTTCCCACAAGCATCTATTTTCTAATCAGAAAAGTTGATACTACATTGCTTTACAGTAAATATTCAAAAATTTAAAAATGGTAATTATTGAATAGTTATGATCTGAAAAAGTAATTGCTGCATTTGGAAAGCAGAATGGATATTTTAAATTTAGAAAACAAGCAAATTGAAATGTTTTGTGTAATATTTAAATAATTATGCTTTTTGTTTTGGGTTTTAATATAACCTTTTTTTCAACATTTTTTAAAAAATATACTTATATGCCTAAGCATGGTACATCATGAATCTTATTAAAAATATGACAAGAAAAGAAAATAAAATGTTCTTTCCTCTTAGTAAATGTGATATAAAATTATCCTGAAAAAAGTCTTAATACCATCATATAAGATAAAATTATTGTGCCTACAGACGATTTTTAATTAAATGATTGACAACACTCAGGTCGCTTGTTTGTATCAAGAAGGAATAGTCCCTGCCCACTACAATAATTCCCTTATCTTTGCTTTAAAAGTTGGGGTGAGATTTACTTTGGGGCCATGTGCTGTGTGTGTGTGTGTGTGTGTGTCTGTGTGTGTGTGTAAGAGTTCCATAGAGAGAAATGTGAGAAGTTCTGTGAGATTTTTAGTATCTTAACCTAGGATGAAATGTTTGTTATTTCAATATAATGTGCATGCTGAGTCACTTGAAGTTTCAAGGACTTACTATGTGAGAGCCAGATTAACTGTAGATTTTTATTAATTCATTCAGTAAATATTTATGGAGGTGCTTTTAGGTAAATTTTTAATCTAGTCCAGTGCTTGCCTCTGGCAACCTCTCTAGCCCATCTCCCTCCTGAACTCCAAGTTGCAGTCTGACTCTTAGATCTGCAGGCCCCACAGTGGCCCATTTTGTTACTTCCAAGTTTTTTGTAAATGCCAAACATATTTCCCCTTTCTTGCAAGTATTCTTGCCAGACCAGTCTTATTCCTCCTTTAGTTAGATGTCACTTCCTCTAAAATGTCTATCCTAATTCTCCAAAACCAGGTCAGGTAGCCTACCTCTATACTCCTAGAGTACCTTGTAAGTTACTTCTATTTTCACACTTACAAACATTATTTTAATTTTTTGTTTCCTTGATGTTTCTGTCTACTGTACCGTAAGCTGGTTGCAGAAATCATGGCATGTTCTTGTTTACTAATGCATCCGCAGCCCCTAACACAGGATCTAGCACACAGTAGGGGGTTAGTAAATATTTGTTGAATGAAAAAAACTAATAATATGTGGAAAATATTACATCTGCTAAATATAATCATATGTCTGCTAAATATCTGACTACATCTCTCTCTTTTTTAATTGTCATAAGAACACTTAACATGAGGGGTGCCTGTGCGTCTCTGTCGGTTGAGCGTCCAACTCTTGGTTTCAGCTCAGGTCATGACCTCAGGGTTCTGAAATCACGCCCCATGTTGGACTCTGCACTCAGCACTGAGTCTGCTTCAGATTCTTTCTCCCTCTCCCTCTGCTTCTCTCCTCTCTCTCTCGATCTCTCTCTTAAATAAATAAGTAAATAAAATCCTTTAAAAAAAACGCTTAACACGAGATCTACCCTCTTAACCAGTTTTTAATTTTATAATAGGTTATTATTGAGTATAGGTACAATGTTGTAACCTGACTACATCTTTAACTCTCCGTATGTATCTGAGTTGTCTGCTCTTTGAGGAAGAGCATTAGGTAATCAATTCTCAAAACCCAAATGCAGGTCCTGGCATAGTAACCATACCCACCTGTTTCAATGTTCTCTAATTAACCAACTGTTTCTTGTCTTTAAGGTTGGAATACTTCTCCATATCAACCTAAAACTTAAAAAAAACGAAAAATGACTTTGATATGTAACTTGATCTTTCCTCCTTGAAGATTTTGCTAGCTCCTTCTCCACTCCAAGGATTCTTCCCTACCATTATTTTGACTTCCTTCTAAATCTTTGGCTTATGTAAAACTCTCCTTTATCATAAGAAACTTTGGCTTTTAGTGTATTAAAACACTATCAAATAATTTTAATTAAAATTTAAATGCTTTTTTTTAACCTGTCTGTCATCTCTTCCTCTTACCTCTATAGACATATGGTAGAGATTGGTATGAATACCCATCAGGATGACTAATTAAAGCCAAACCAACTGAGCATTTAAAATATACCCTTGAAATAGAGGGGAGGTGCCAAGTTGATAACATCTTGATAACATTGGATAGTAATATCCCATGGGCCTACATACTCATTGTTCCTAGTCAATTGACATTTATATCTATTATCACTTGAGTGAAACATGATTAATTATTTTATGATAATTTGGATCATTGTTTAAAATTAAGTTTGGAAGGGTTATGTCTTGGCCATCTTCTTTTACCATTCCTTTAGAGGATTGGCAGCCACTCTGCTAGTTAGGGAAGATGATTTCTCCTTCCAATTATTGTATAATAAGCCTCATTGTTTTCTAAATAAGATACTCCTTCTCACCGCTCTAAGAGTAATAATTTTATGCTGCAGACATCAAAGATGAGGATAAAAATGTCACATTGTGATTCTGTCACCCTGACACGCCACAATAATACAAAATGAAAAATACAAGCAAAGAGACCCTTTTGCTTTTCCCATGGTATTAAAAGACATGGTTCTCAGTTTTTCTTCTCTAAATTGGGCATTAAAATAAACATTTTTTATATAATTAGAAGTTTGTAATTATATCTTAAGATTTGTTCATTATTTCCCCCCAAATACTTATGAAAATAAGGTGGTTTTTTTTTTAACCAAGAAATAGGAGTTCTAGTTTCCACTTTTCAATTAAATCCTAGCTATTTTAGTTGGAGATTTATTGCCTTAGTCCATATGTAATGTGTTTATCACTTAGGAAAAATTTTTAAAAATGGGTTAGTAATTTTGTATAATGCCATAATTATATCTTTCACCAGGATAATTATGTAAAAGTAAATAAAGGTAGGGCTAAGATAATAGCTAATTTAGGATGCCTTTCAAATGTATAATGCTTATAATTAAAGACTTCAAACAGAAAGTAAAGGGCCTTAGTTTCCTTACACATCAGCTTAATTTTCAAAATAAAACCATAAAAGTTAGTTAAATGGTTTCTTTGCTCATATACACATGGAATCACAGCTATCCACTTAGAAGCCTTTTGTAAAATAATAATAATAATAAATTAATTTTTTAGTGTCTACACTAGCAAACAGAACTTAAAAGGTGAATTTCATAGCTCATCTAACATGCAAGACTAAGAACAGAAATAATTTAACTAGCCATGTGCCATTGGAAAGTATTAAAGATTTACAGTGGGAAGTATGCAATTATTCATTTCATATTACTTAAGCCACTGAAAGAAAATTATCACACATTATCAGTCATTAAAAATAAACATCTTACATTATACATGATTTCATAGATTTAATACATTTTAGATAATAACTCACTAAATTGAGGTATAAGATTTTATGTCCTTAAAAACAAGATATCCCCCCCCTTTATTCCAGTTAGACTAAAAGGCATGTAACAAGTGCCTAGCCTAGTCTAACACCTAATAACCTTCCCTGACACATATATGTATGCAGATGCAGATTAACTCAACCTCAATAGCCCAAAACACATATTCTCATAACAGCCTTTCTAATGGCACATTGAGTTCCCCAGTGAATAATGGTTGCAGCATCAAAGAATAGAAAGCAACAAGACTTACTGTGAAAAGCAGGTCTCTTCCCCTGACTCTGCTGCATACAAAATTCTGTGAACCTCTGAAGTAGTCATGTGACCTAAGGTTTGGCTTCAGGCTGTAATATAGGTCATTAAGTTCTAGGTCTGCTACAATTTTACCATCCTTTCACTCCAAGAACTTTGTTTTAAGCAGGGACTGTCTTTCAGCTACTTAGTATTCATTTTTGTTTTTCTGGTGGGGACATAAAAGGTGGGTGAGAGGGATAGGTTGCAGGGATGAGGCTGATGACTATAAATAGGGAACTCTTCAACCCTAAATTCAAATACAGAAGGGAAGACCTCTAGATACCTCTGGAGATCATTCCAGGGCCTTCACCAGCCTACTCAACTGGACCCAGTTATAAGTAATTAATGGTCATGGAGCCAGCGTAAGTGTATCCTATACTCATCTCATTGTTACTGCATGAGTCAATAAAGGGCTTCTCTGTTGCAGAAGTCTCTAAGGGACTATACAAGTTGTTTTGTTACATTGAAGTCATACCAGTATTACTTTCACAAATATATAAGCCATCATTTGGGACTTTAAAGTCTTTTGTTGTAAGGGGATTTTGTTATAATGGCATTTGTTATAAATGGTGTTTATTCTGTTACTATGTAAATCTACATAAAACTCCTCAGAAATTACTTTTATTAACCATCTGTGAATTAGAAGTAATAATTCAATCAAATGGCCATTACATGCATAGTTCATTTACTATACAATTCTAATAACATGTTCTCAAATGGTTTCCATAAGAACTGATGATATTCTGTTAAGGGTGGAAGACTAAAAGCCAGAAATTAATAAAACTATCATGATATGGCAGTAGCTTTTGATAAGCCATGTTTTTGATGCATGAACTCTCATCCTGTTATCAGTTATCATAACAAACTATACTATTTTAATGGTCAAGCCTTTCTAGGTATAGCTATGAATTATGTAAAAGAAAATACCTGAAAATATTTCTTTAAATACACCAAATATGTTTGGAATTCCTAGTACACAATATAATGTGCTATTCTTACTTCTCAGTTCTTTTGATTATATATTAAGTAGCTCATTGTTACTTCATTTAACCCAACTGGAGGATTTCTTAGAGATGCTATTAGGCTACAACTTATTTAAGATATCCTTTGATCTAAGGGATGTAGTATATGACCATAAAAACAAACCAAAGTGTGACCTTTAGAGATATCCAGCATGGATATACTGTTAGCAAGTCATCAGTCTGGTTACTGCATTGGAGAAAGTAAAGTCACTGATACTGCTTTTTTAATGTAAGTAAACAGTACAACAAGATCTATGTGGAACCTCTTTTTTCTTTTTAAGATTTTATTTATTTGTTTAAGAGAGAGAGACAGAGACAGAGCATGAGTAGGGTGGAGGGGCAAGGTAGAGGGAGAAGCAGACTCCCTGCTGAGCAGGGCTCAATCATGGGACCCTGAGATCATGACCTGAGCCAAA
This sequence comes from Martes martes, assembly GCF_963455335.1. Taxonomy (NCBI): domain Eukaryota; kingdom Metazoa; phylum Chordata; class Mammalia; order Carnivora; family Mustelidae; genus Martes; species Martes martes. Next base: position 31,798,959 of record NC_137898.1, on the reverse strand, counting down.
GGTAGGCACTTAACTGACTGAGCCACCCAGGCACCTCTTGTGTAGAACCTCCTGAAAAATTTATTATGAAGGATTCACACCAGAGCATTGAAGACACATTCTTCATTTAATAAATAAGGGAAAAAATTGCCTCTGAGTTGGTGTGTTAAATTGCTTGCATGCTCTTGGCATTTTAATAGGACGACTAAGTGTGATGCTACCAGTCATTGCCATGTCTTTGGTTGACACATTTTCTTTAATAAAAGATATAATATGGGGAAACATGTATTTCTATCTAATTTGAGTAGAAGTCTGTATTATGAATATGTTTAGAAAGCTGTGCCAAAACACTTGATATGGAAAGTCTCATTTATAAGACTGTTAATATGAGTCACCTTTTTAGCTTAACCTACCAACCATTTTTCTTCATTTTGCCATTTATGCCTTTTAGGATTGGAAGTAAATGGAGCTAAAACATTCTTCCCTACAGCATTGAGGTCTTCACATAAGGCCTATTTGAAAAATGCCAGGACATGGCTTTCCTCTCAAACTCGAAGACACAGAATTAAACATGATTTATTCAGGAACAGGAATTCTGAAACAATTTGATTTTACATTTATGAACTGAATTTATATTCTGTCCCTATTACCAAAACAAAGCTGAACATTACCTATTTATATAATATCAGTAACATTATCTTCATTAATTCAGGTTTCTGGTACCCAGTTAAAAAAAAATGTATGGTAGGTATATTTGTACATAATGTGGCAATAATGAAGCTGTGGAAATTACTGAAGCTAAATGCTTGGTAATTGCTGTGGCCCTCTTTTTCCTCTTTCCTCTTTTTATTGCTAATCCTCCAGAAAAGGTAGCTACGTATCCATCTGATTTCCTTAGCACATACATTCTTTGCAAGCAGGAAAAATCATCACTGTTAAATAGAAATGAAGAGTGAGGGCAGGAGTGGAAAGAGATTGTGACAGATTGAGTGGGTAGAGTTCTTGTCCCCCCCTCTCAGGAGTAATGAAAAGGAACTGTGATAGAGCAATTAATACATGTAAATTTTAAAAATGTAATTTATTAAGCACATACAATGTTAAAGTTATAGGCCCTGTGGGAAATGCAAACATCACACATGGTTTCTGTTCTCACATCTCCTCTTACGTACTTTTTCAAAAATTCAAGTATTATTGAAATACAACATCATATTAGTTTTAGGCTCTTAGGTACTTATACTGTGAAAGCTGTGGAAGTCCCATCTCTCTGAAAACACTATATTCATATAATCTTTTTCAGGTGTTTACGATTTTTTTCTGCTCCTTAAAACAATCACTTTTCACCCAACATCCAATCTGGCAGGAAATCCTACTGACTCTGCCTTTAAAGTATATTCATAATGAAACCGGTTTTCACTAACCACCAGTGCTACCATTCAGTCGAAGCCATCATCATGTTTTGCTGGATTATTGTAATAGCCTCCTAACTAGCTGCCTGCTTTTGCCCCTGATCTCCTTGTTCTCGTGCAGCAGCCAGAAGGATGACTCTTTTAAAACATAAGACACATCATGTCATTTCTCTGCGCAAAACTCTCCATCAAATCTCCATCTCACTCAAAAGTCCTTTGGTGACCACCAAGACCCGACGCCACGTGGCCACCTTAATTCTCTGATTTCAGGTTTTATTCCTCTCCCTACGTATGCTCTGATTCAGCTACACTTGGTATTCCTTGCTGTACCTTGACTATGCCAAGCCTTAGGGCCTTTGCTGCCTGTTCCCTTTGCTTGAAATGCTCTTCTCTCAGATCTTTTCATAGCTAACCTCCTCACTTTCAAATATTTGTTGAAATAGCACCTTCTTAATGAAGCTTTTCCTGACCATCCATTTCAAAGTAGCAGTTTACCCCATTCTGCCATTCCTAGTTATTCTTGATCTGATCTGTATTTTCCATAGCACTTACCACCTTCTAACATGTTATTTAATTTTCCCATTTATTATATTCATTTTTCATCTTCTTTTTTAGGATGTAAGCTTCACAAGAATAAGGATTTTTCTCTGTTCTGCTTAGAACAGTCTGACACATGATTAAGTGCTCAAAAAACACTTTTAAATTGATAAGTTTGTCTCAGTTTAGCCCAGACAATCTCATTTTCCTCCCCTTCCCTATTTAAATGATGTACAAGCATGAATGAATTTGGGAGCTAGTATTAGTAGTAATGACAATAATGAGATCACTTATTGCTATCATTTATTGAATACTGAATAGTGGCAACAATACACCAAGCACATTACCTGTATTGTATCATTTAATCCCCACAACTAGTCCTCAAAGTCAGATGAGGGGACTTGGAAAGGTTAAGTCACTTGCCCAGGGTCACATTTCGAGTGAATGGCTAAGCTCCAGTTTAACCCACAACAGACTCCAAAGGCCAACTCTCTTTATAACTTTTGAATTATAGTCACCTTTAGTTTTATGCAATGTCAATTTTTTAATTTATATTTACTAAACAAGAGTGACTAAAAGAATTACATTGTATCAACTGTGAAATTAATTGGGTACTGACTTGTTTAATGTCATCCCCTTTTTTCCCCCCATTTCTTCTTTTTAAGTAACTATATATTTAGAGATTAATACTGGCTTTACAGCTTTATAATTTCAAGTGGTAGAAATATTATGTTGCTTTCAGATTGAAGGGTGAGGGTGTTTATAGTATCTGGTATTTTCTTGAAGAAGAGAGTACAGGAAACTGAAATTATGTAAGTGGGGCATTGAGTAACATGAATTTGCTCAAGAACAAAGGAAACAGAAGTAGAGATATTAAAAGTGAGGTAATATTAAGTGGCATGGTAGGGATCATATTGTTCATGTTTTTTGTTTAAGTATTTTCTAAAATAATTTTTTAAAACCATGTACCTTATCATACATACATTTTTATGTTTACATATGTTTTTCACTGTAAGTATAAACAGTTGACAAAGGATATCATTTCCGACCTGAAATGTATACTTTAAATATATTTTTACCAAAACCATGAAATAAGGATTTAGCTTAATTTATAGAAAAAAGTTCATAATATAGTATAATTGGCCATCATTGTCAAATCAATGAGAAGAAAGTCTTACTTTGTTTTTTAATTCCAACAAATATGTTTCTAGGATAGTCTTCTCACTTTCATTGCCATGTGTTTGTTCCCTGCTAATTATGAAACAAGGCGCAAGCCCCTATTAGTTTGTTGTTGTTCTGTAGTCATGGGACTCTTCCTTGGGAGCAGTGCCCCACACTAAGGTTCAGGGTGAATGAAAGCTATGCCTTCTCTCTGCCAAGTTCAGTCAAATGGGAAAAGAGAACCCGCAGACTATAGGAACATTTTCAAGTAGGTCAATTTTAGGAGAGAATAACTATGAAAATTGAAGATCTCAGAATTGAATTCCTTTAAAACTATCCATACCCCATTACCCATTACGAAGTCTTTGTAAAGGGCATGCAATTTGCAGTTTTAAGATCTCTGCTTTATATTATGTAGCACATTAGAATTTACAATATATTCCTTTTTTTTTTTTTTTTACAGTGGGCAGTTTTCCTAAAAATGTCTACTTCCATTATAATCTGCAAAAATAGATCTTTAGTTTATGGCAGTTTATTTTTGAAAAAATAAATGAGAATGGAATGGAATACTCAAAACCAATGCAAGACACTTTTTTAAAAAATTAATGACTATTTTGGATCAAGTTTAGATTTACAAAAAATATGAGAGGAAAGTACAGAGTGAAACCCATGCCATCCCCCACTCCACCCTGAGTTTCCCCTTATTAACATCTTGCTTTAGTGTGTACATTTGTTACAGTTGATGAGTCAATATTGACAATATTAATTGAAGTCCATAGTTTACATTAAGATTCACTCTTTGTGGCAGACATTCTACGAGTTTGACAAATATATAAATATGATATGTGCCATCAGATTGTACACAGAGTAGTCAAACTATTCTAAAAATATCCTGTCCTCCACTTATTCATCCCCTCTCCCCGCCCCCCAAATCTCTCATAATCACTGCTCATTTTACTGTATCCATAGTTTTGCCTTTTCCAGAATGTCAGATAATAGAAATCATAGGACATAGCCTTTGGGATTGGCTTCTTTCACTTAGCAATATACATTTAAGGTTCCTCCATGTCTTTTTGTGACTTGATAGCTCATTTCTTTTTATCACTAAACACTAATCCATTATATGGATGTACCACTATTTGTTTATCCATTCAGACCTATTGAAGGATTGCTTCCAAGTTTTAGCAGTTATGAATAAAGCTGCTACAAAAATTTGTGTGCAGGTTTTTGTGTGTATAAGTTTTCAGCTCATTTGTGTAAATACCAAGGAGTACAAATGCTGGATTTTATGGGGGAAAATGTTTAGTTTTGTAAGAAATTGCCCAACTGCCTTCCAAAGTTTTGCATTTCCACTAGCAATGAATGGAGGTTTCTGTCACTCAACATCCTCGCCAGCATCTGAGGTTGTCAGTGTTTTGTATTTGAGCCATTCTAATAGGTATGTAGTAGTATCTTGTTTTAATTTGTAGTGCCCTGATAACATATAACGTTGCATGTCTTTTTGTATGTTTATTTGCCATCTGTATGGCTTCTTCAGTGAGGTGACTGTTCACATCTTTTGCTTTTAATTAGAATCTCTGTTTTCTTATTGTTGAATTTTGGATGTGTTTTCTAAATTTTTGATATCAGTCCTTTATCAGATAGGTGTTTTGCAAAGATTTACTCCCAGTCTGCAGCTTGTCTTCATTCTCTTAACAATATCTTTCACAGAACAGAAGTTTTTAATTTTAATGAAATCCAGCTTACCATTTTTTTTCTTTCAGGGTCATGCTTTTGATGTTATGTATAGTTAAGTCATTGTCAAATCCAAGATTGCCTCACTTTTCTCCTATATTATCTTCCAGGATTTTATAACTTTGCATTTTAGGTCTGTTATTCACTTTGAGTTACTTTTTGTGAAAAGTGTAAGGTCTGTGCCTAAATTCATTCTTTTACATGTGGATGTCCATTTGTTTAAGTACCATTTGTTGAAGACCATCCTTTCTCATTGAATCACCCTTGCCCTTCTGTCAAAGATCAGTTGACTGCATTTGTGTGGGGCTGTTTCTAGGCTCTGTATACTGTTCTATTTATCTATTGGTATTTTCTTTCATCAATACCAACACTGTCTTGATTGGTGTATCTGTAGAGTAAGTCTTGAAATGAGGTAGTTTGCTAGAGCTGCTTAACAAATACCACAGACGGGGTGGCTTAAACAACAGAAATTTTATTTTCTCATGGTTCTAGAGGCCAGAAATCTAAGATCAAGGTGTCAGCAGAGATGGTTTCTTCTGAGGCCTCTCTCCTCAGCTTGTAGTTTGCTGTCTTCTCCCTGTGTTGTATTGGGATTGCATTGAATCTTTATATCAAGTTCAAAGAACTGAAACCTTGATGGTACTGAGTCTTTCTATACCTAAGATTGGGCACCCTTGGATTTTTGTAATCTCCAAACTTGTTCAGACTGAGCTTCTAGCAATTTGTCGTTTACAGTTTAGTTTAGTTTAGTTTTTTTGTTTGTTTGTTTGTTTGTTTGTTATCCTCTATTACTGGTTCCTGTGGAGATTTTTATTCTTGGGCTTCTGCTCTGGTGGGTTATGATTCTTGTATCTGCCTATCATTTCTACAGTTCTCTGGGCAACGGCCTGCCTAGTGACTTCATTGCTCTGATAGGTTCCGTTTATTCAGCATTTTTTCTTGTTTGGGGGATAATACTGATGACTTCCAATTTCCTTTTATTCAAGACCAGAAACAAGAAGTCTCCAAGGTACTTTTTATCCTTACAACATCATCAACAAAATTTAGCATTTATTAGTTCCCTATTCTTCAGAAGGTGCTGAGTTAGGTATATTATGTTTTAAAACTGTCAAGAATCCTTTTTTGCCAAGGTGATATTTATGAAAATATTTTATATTCACATCTTAGGGGTTTTTTTTCTTTTTTTTTTTTTTTAATTTTTTTCCCAGTGTTCCAAAAGTCATTGTTTATACACCACACCCAGTGCTCCATGCAGTACATACCCTCCTTAATACCCACCACCAGGCTCACCCACCCACCCCGACCCCCTTCCCCTCCAAAACCCTCAGTTCGTTTCTCAGAGTCCACAGTCTCTCATGGTTTATCTCCCCCTCCGATTTCCCCCAACTCACTTCTCTCCATCTCCCAATGTCCTCCATGTTATTCCTTCTGCTCCACAAGTAAGTGAAACCATATGGTAATTGATTCTCTCTGCTTGATTTATTTCACTCAGCATAATCTCCTCCAGTCCCGTCCATGTTGATACAAAAGTTGGGTATTCATCCTTTCTGATGGAGGCATAATACTCCATTGTATATATGGACGCATCTGGGGTTTTTAAAATATATATTCCCTATAGCATTGGTTTTCAAAATGCTCTGGCCCCTGTGATAATAAGAGCTGCCTCTGGAATTGCTGATTTGGACTGTAGGTGACAGGGAAGCAAAACTAAGTTGAGTATACTCACCCTAGCTTCAACTCTTTTTCATGTATTTTATTTGAAGTCAGGGTTGGAGAACTAAAAAATATTTAAATCACTGCCCTTGAGTGTTAAATGAATGCTCTCCTAAAGTGCTCTTCCATACACTACATAATAAACTGTCTTATAAAAACCATCACAGAGTTTAGTAACAAAATTGTTCAGGAAAAAAAACTCTGTGGTAGACTCATTTCATTTAATACAAAGTGTTAATGTTGAACTAAATGAATCCCTCTTTGTTAGGGATTGTAAGTACTCAATTAAAATATAATTAGTTTATCCTGAGGAGCTCAAACCTTCACAAATTGAATATTTGTGAGGTATCAATTAACTTATGTATCAAAAAATGCACAGCATGGGCATGACTTTATTAACCTGTGGTTAAGTTTAAGTGATGGAACCTGTAGTTGTCCGTGCATCCTGGCTCAATACTAACACTTGGAATTAACCAGCTTAGTGATTTGTATTTTTATAAAAATTCAAACTCATATTTAGTGTTAGGTGTTTTATTCTGTTTTTAATTTGTCTCTGTGCCCTAGGGCAACTGAGGAAATGGCTAGAATAAGATCTCAGACTTAAATACATGTTCCAGAAGGAAACAGCAGAAAGAAACATTTTTAATTCATCTAGCAGTCACATAAAATGATGCTTAGTTCTACACTGTGAGAGATATCTGTAGGACAGCACAAGCTTTATGTCATTCATATCATATAGAATTGTTTATAAACATGAGCACTGTAGTGTGATATACTTAGTCTAAATCAGTTCAGAAAAATATTTAGAAACCTCCTGTGTATAAAGCAAATAAGTAAAACACTATTCTTGCACCAGAAAAGTGAACACAGTAGTAGAAGAGGTTAGGCAAATAAGCAAAAATCAATACAAGACAAAATATTCTAAACGTGAAAACAAGCACAAAATGCTGTGGGGCTCATAGAAGACAGAGAGGCTACGTCTGTTTGAAAGCAAAGGAGAAAACTGAAAGTGAAGGTAACATGTGGTCAATCTAGAAACCTGGAGAGAAGATAAGTCAGTTAGGACCTGATTCGGGTGCATGCAAAAGGAAACTTAATTGGTAGAAGCTTTGATAAATAAGGCTTTATATTTCAAACAGAACAAGAAATCTGAAGGTAAACAGCATGTTGGTATCAATTCAGCGGTTCTAGAATGTGAAGGTCACATTTCCATCATACTTTTGTTGCCTCATGATCACAAGATGGTGGTTGCAGCTCCAAGTACCAGTCTACAGTCTAGGAGGAAGAACGGACTGAAGGAAGGAGAAAAGAAAACTTTCCAGACACTCCTGCATAGAATTCTGTTACAGCTCATTGGCCAGAACTTTGCAAATTGCCACCCAAGCTGCAGGCCATCTAGGAAGGTTGAATGTTTTCAGCTATTCATACTGCCTTTCTCCATACAAATTCAGGAAATACTGAGGTAAAAAGAACAAATCAAGTGTTTCTTTGAGGTCAAGAGATATGGTGGAAGTTTAAGATAGGAAGAGTAGACTTGGGCTATATCCCACAGAGCCTTTCCTCCCAGGCTGAGGCATTTATAATTAATAGGCAGCGCGACACGATAAAATGTTTGTGAGCAGAGGAATGATGCCATAGGTGCTGACCCATCATCACATTTTAATTTTCTAAACAAAATTATTTTAAATATACTTCATAAAGAGTATACAACAGATGAATTTTTTTTTTAAGATTCTATTTATTTATTTGAGAGAGAGAGAGCACACAAGCAGGAAAGGGGACAGAGGGAGAGAGAGAAGCAGACTCCCCACTGAGCAGGGAGCCCCATGTAGGGCTCAATCCCAGGACTATGGGATCACGATCTGAGCCAAAGGCAGACGTTTAACTCACTGAGCCACCCATGCGCCCAACGGATGAATTTTTTAAAATTGTGCTGTTAGGTTGTGATCACACTCAGATATAAATTAATGCTGTTAAGACAATTCTGTAGGGTGGGTCAGAACTCATAACAGAGCTTTGTTCTGCTAATGTGGCACCAGAATGTTGATTCTATAAGGTCCATTTAGTCTAGGTATCTATATATTTAAAAAAAAAAAAATCTTGAATTTAGGATTTTCTAAAAGATGTAAGAGTGAGGGCACCTTGCTGGCTCAGTCAATAGGGCATGGCAACTCCTGATCTCAGGGTCTTGAGTTTAAGCCTAGAGCTTACTTTATTTATTTATTTTTTTAAGATTCTATTTATTATTTGACAGAGAGAGAGAGATCACAAGTAGGCAGAGAGACAGGCAGAGAAAGCGGGGCGGGGGGGGGGGGGGGGTTGGGAAGCAGGCTCCCTGCTGAGCAGAAAGCCTGATGTGGGGCTCGATCCCAGGACCCTGAGACCATGACCTGAGCCAAAGGCAGAATCTCAAGCCACTGAGCCACCCAGCTTACTTTAAAAAAAAAAAAAAAGAAAAAAAATTAAGAGTAATTGAATTCACTACAATGAAAACAATAAACAGTTTATTATACAAAGTCACACAACTAAAATGTTTCCCATTCCTCCTTAGTTAGGAACTAATGCCACCCATCTAAAGTGACTGCATAATTTATTGTCTTTATTAAATTAAAGAAGTATTAATAGTCAAGCCAAGACTAAAGAAGTAAACCAGGGATTACCAGTGTGGCTAAGGGAATAGTTTTGGTGCAGCCTGAAGTCTCCTCTGGGCTGTCACATTGTTCTTGCCCCAGGTGGTCAGCTCTGTGAGGAGATGTCTGCATCTCTCTTAAGGGCTGAATAAACTAATACAGCTTTGCTTGTCAACCCCAGGAACAGCCGCACTCATTGGAGCTTTCTGCCTCGAGCACCAGCGGCACTCTCTACCATTGGTCTCCTGCTGGCCCCCCTTCTCCCTGTGGGATCAGTGTTCTTTGACTCAAAGCTGTATTTTCTCTTCATGTTATGGTCCTGAGGAAAGAGGGGTGAGGGAAGATTTTTAAAGGCTCTTTTGGTGGGAAAAGTCATTTCCAGCTTGAATTGGGATCTGAAAACAAATCTCACATTTACATAGTGCTATAATCTTTACTGAGTGACACCAATAAGGATCTCCCAGGAAACATTAGCTTAGAACATTCTCGTTGAATCATGTGATGCCTAGGGTTATACTATTTTATTTTTTAAAATGTGCAAAGTTATTAGAGAGGTTATTACACTAAAGTATCCAATTTCTTTATGGAATTTTGTGTTCTTATCTTTGTTTATATCACATACCCTTCTTCCCCACATATCTTTTTAATTATCTCTTCTCTTTGGTTTCCATTAAACTCTACCAGTTCTCTTAGAGCCTCTCTGAATTTATTTTAATCTCTCTGAGTGTTCTTTCTCCTCTTATCCCCCAAAGATGCTAATGGTAATTTAGAAAATATTAACCCCAGCAATAGCTAAGACTTCATGAGTACTTATAGTGTGCTAGGCACTACACAAATTACACATACTAACTCACTGAATTCTTAACAACAACTTTATAAGGCTGTATTATTATTCCTGTCTTTCAAATATGAAGTGCAGAGAGGTTAAATAACTTCCTTAACATCACACGGCAAACAAATAATGGAACCAGGTTTCTAATATGGATAGTACAACTGCAAATGCCTGAGTTCCTAACCTCTAATCCACTGTCCCGGATCTCCAGGAGCTTCTACTCTCACTGACTTCCTCTTTCATTCTCCATCCTACTCACTTCTAGGACCAGTTCTAGCAGAGGATGTTTAAGAAACCCAATCTTACTTGTTTTCACCCGTCTAGCCTAAGCCTTTGGGTAGCCTAGTGCCATCAGGTAAAGTCCTACAGGTCTAGTAGGCTCTGTGACCCAGCAATCTGGGCTTCGGCATGTCTTATCCAACTGTGCAACAGTTCCAACAAACTGAATATCCAAGAAATATGGTAAATGAAGAGCTGACATTATTGTACTTGGTGTTTTCCAGGCTAGGAAAGATGAAAGGGAAGGAAGAATCATAGATTACTTTTATTTTTAAGTAGGGCCAGTCTTTTTTTTTTTTTTTTTTTAAGACTTTATGTATTTGAGGGGCACCTGGGTGGCTCAGATGTTAAGTGTCTGCCTTCAGCTGAGGTCATGATCCCAGGGTCCTGGGATCAAGCCCTGCATCAGACTCCCTGCTCAGTGGGAAGCCTACTTCTCCCTCTCCCACATGCCCTGCTTGTGTTCCCCTCTCTCATTATGTCTCTTTCTGTCAAATAAATAAAATCTTAAAAAAAAAAAAAAAGACTTTATATATTTGAGAGAGAGTGTAAAAGCATGAGAGTGGGGTGAGGGGCAGAGAGAGAAGCAGACTCCCGGCTGAGCAGCGAGCCCGATGTGGGACTCCATCCCAGAACTCCAGAATCATGAGCTCAGCCAAAGGCAGACACTTAACCAACTGAGCCACCCAGGTGCCCAGATTATTCTTAAGAGTATAAAATTCATGACCCATTAATAAGAATGTTAAGTGCTTGTTTGCAAAATTATCCTCCCCTCTAGCCACTAGAGTTAGAAAGATGCAGACATAGAAAGTCTGGTAACTCTACCTTGATCACACCAATTCTACTTCCAGGATATTCTCCTTCCTTGTTTCTGCTAAGATCCTACATACATTTTCAGAAATGACACCTCTCTCTCTCTCTCTCTCTGTTTCCTGTTCATTACTTGTTTGTAAAGTTAATACCTTGGTATTATTTTTCAGTTCTCTCATTTTTGTACATTTTGTACAATACTGTATTAGCTCAATTTGATTAAATACTTATGAGTTCCTACCATGCGCCAGGCTATAAAAAGGATATCTATAAACACAACCCCTGCCCATGAGAAGCTCATAGTCTAGTAAAGAAAACTGATATATAAACAAATAAGTATAATAAAGATTGATTGGTACAAAATAGAGTAAGTTATGAAGTACTATGCAAAGGCTAATAATGCAGTAATTCAGGGCGCCTGGGTGGCTCAGTCAGTTGTGTCTGCCTTCGGCTCAGGTCGTGATCCCAGGGTCCTGGGATCAAGCCCCACATCAGGCTCCCTGCTCAGCGGAAGTCTGCTTCTCCCTCTCCCTCTACCACTCCCTCTGCTTCTGTGCTCTCACTCTGTGAAAAAAATAAATAAAATATTTTTGAAAAATAGAGTAATGTAGTAATTCTGGTAGTTGTTAAGCCAAGCTACAGAAAGAACATACTTGAGTTGTACTGTGAAAGTCATTTGGATTATAAAATATTTAGAGTCATTCCTTTCTATTTACACCGGGCTTATTTTGACACTTTTCTATTAGACAATAAGTTCCTTGAGGTCAGGAATTATATGTTCTGTGTCTTTGTTTCATTCATAGTGCCAAAACATTTCACTGAATGAGTATATTTGGCTCTAAGCAAGTACTTATATTTACATAAATAAATATTTATATTTCTTTATTTTCCCTCTTTTCCCACCAAAGCCCAAACTCATCAGTATATATCTTTGTATCTTTGTATTCTATTTAATTTAATATTAGCCATGTAATTCATTTTTAGAATAGCTTGTTTTACACACAAATGTGTAGTTTCTTTCTCTGCCATGTCTGTTAAGTAAGCATTGAGATTTTTGCTTTTATGGTGTCTTGTGCAAGCATGATAAAAATGGAAAGCTTGGAGGGTTTTTTTTTTTTTTGCTTGCATACAGTTTATGGAAATCTTTCATTGATCATTTTTCTGTAGCAGGTCAAAATATATGAGGTTTCAAGTTGATAAAAATATAGCTTAAAAGTCATGTTAAATTACTATAGCATTAAAGTTACAAAGTAATGAGTAATATGAATTTTACTCCAGGAATAAAATAAGCAACAAGATCTCCTAAATTTCATTAAGTACCATTGAAGTTTACCTGAGTGAACATTTAAACCCATGATCATTTTTGCAAGTTTCAAGGCCAGGACATTTTAAGATTAAAGTTTTAAATGAATTAAAATTATCTTAAAGTATATTAAAATTGTTTGTCAAACATCTAATTGAGAATCTGCTGTTTGGGAGGCGCTGGGGGTACCAAAACAAATTAAGATAGTATTTCTATTTCAAAGAGTTCAAACTTAATATTTAAGGGATTTGTCCGATCTGTATTATAAGGTAAATTCAATTGCCTGCACATAAGTTTCAAATTGATTAAAGTAGAAAAGACCTCTATTTAAGGACTTTAACTCAGTTCAACATTTTTTTAAGCACCGTGGCTTGCACTTAGTAGGTGATAAGTAAATGTTTATTAAATGAATAAACAATAAGAATCATAGAATATAATGTTAGGAATGAGACCTCACTAGGTGAGTTTTTTTAACCCTTTGGTATCAACGTGCTTTTGGTTATCATAGGAATAGTCAGTAGTATTTAATGAAGGAGGCTGGGTTATCTGACATCCAACAGTGCTCTGGGCATTCCCACCCAATGAAGAATTGCCATAGTTCTACACAACTTTGAATGTCTGACTAAATCTATTAAAAATGTAAATTGAGGGGCGCCTGGGTGGCTCAGTGGGTTAGGCCGCTGCCTTCGGCTCGGGTCATGATCTCAGGGTCCTGGGATCGAGCCCCGCATCGGGCTCTCTGCTTGGCGGGGAGCCTGCTTCCCTTCCTCACTCTCTGCCTGCCTCTCTGCCTACTTCGGATCTCTCTCTGTCAAATAAATAAATAAAATCTTTAAAAAAAAAAAAAAATGTAAATTGATGTGTCACTTTCTTCAGAACTGATGTATATATTAAATGCAATTCTTATCAAAACAGCACTTTTTGTGGAAATTTTTAAGAAAATGCAAAGGCCCAAGAACACAGTCTTTACACATAATAAAGCTAGAATACATTACACTTCCAGATATCAAGATTTAAGTATTAACGCAAGTCTAAATCAGTAAGCAAATGGGATAGAAAAGACTTTACAAACAACCAACACATATGTGGTCATTTGTTTTGTGCCAAAAGTAACATTGTAGTGCAGATGGGAAAAGATAGGTTTTTCAATAAATAGTACTCAGTTAATTTTAAAACAATGTATCTTGACTCCTCTTTCACACCATAAACAAAATTCATTTCCAGATGTATTGCAGTCTGAATGTGAAAGACAAAACAAAGTTTAAAAAACAAACACAGGACACTATCTTCATGGGAAGTGTCTAGAAAGGAGCATAGGGAAGTTCTGGGGTACTGTTATTACTCTTGACTTTGCTCTTACTAAAAAGTTGTAAGATGAGATTTATATACACATGCAAGCATAATTTTGTACTTTAGGACATAATACTGAAAAGTTTCTTAAAGTAGTTATGCAAAAAGAAAAGGTCATAATACAAAGGAAGTTTACTTGAAAAAAAAATCTTGAAATTATTGAATAATTTACTCATCTTGTCCATTTTTTCTACCACATTTTTTAAAAAGATTTTATTTACTTATTTGACAGACAGACATCACAAGTAAGCAGAAAGGCAGGCAGAGAGAGAAGGGGGGAAGCAGGATCCCCACTGATAAGAGAGCCCGATATGGGACTTGATCCCAGAACCCTGGGATCATGACCTGAGCCGAAGGCAAAGGCTTTAACCCGCTGAGCCGCCCAGGTGCCCATACCACATGTTTTTTTATTATTTTGTATTATGTTATGTTAGTCACCGTATAGTATGTCATTAGTTTTTTATGTAGTGTTCCATATTTTTGATTACATAGTTGAAATGGATTTCAGTGCACTATAAACTATTCAAGAACAGTGAGATGAATTGCAAATTTTAACGAAAAGTTGAAATTTAATAGATTTGGATTCAAACTTTAAGAAATTTGTAGAAATATGAAATGAGGGGATTTAAATGAATTTCATTAATATAGCTTATTTTTAAAATATGCTATTCTTTGTATATTTTTAAGTGATTATAGCACATTAATACATTTATAGCATGAAGATTATTTACTGGAATTGTCTTTTCAAGGAGTCACTATACAACTTCTCTGTGGTCTCTTATAATACAGTTTCTTTTCTAAGCCTTCCTCTGGACTCCACTTATCAAAGATGAAGGCCAGCCCACTTGTGAAAGTATATATAGATTTTATATTTTATATTTCTGTAATTTATGTAGTTATGTTACCCTAATTCAGTTCAGACTGTTACCCACTTTTTCTTATCAATACTGGTAAGTCTGATCTGTTTTTATTTATCCTATTGCTAATTTTTATTCTGTATTCTCTCTGCTCCGTATTTTTTATCTTTCATGTTCCTGTGGGTTTTTGGTATGGAATGGCTTCTAATCTTTACTAACTTGAATGCACACATATTTACTATAATTAGATGCAAGCATCTATCTCATTAAGACTTCAGTTTAAACATGGTTAAGGAAAGGAAGTCTCCCTCCTCCCAAGAGAGAGCCAGATTATAATGTTATTTCTGGAAAGGATGATTTTAGATTCTCTCCCATGGGTAACAGGGAGCCACTTAAATATTTTATGCAGGGAATACCAATCAGACTTATGTTTGGGAACTATCACTGTGGCAATAGTATTAAAAAGTAAATTGGGATGGTTGGCAAGACTGGAGGCAGAGTCCAGTGAGGAAAATGTTGTAAGAATCCAGGTCATTGTCATCACCATCATGACCCAAACTGAGAAAAGAACCTGGCAGAAATGGGATAAGATCAACTGAACTTAGTCACTGGGTGAGGGAGGAAGAGTTTAAGATGGTTCCCAAATTTCTGATTTGAGTGACTGGATAGGACAGCTGTCTTTCACTAAAACAAGGACCATTTTAAAAAGGTACAGTTTGGGACATGCAGGTAGAAGGTAACCCATGAACATTTGGGTGTGTGAATTTGTTCAGGGGAGATGTATGGGGCAGAGATAAAGATTTGGGAATCACTGCTATATAACTAGAGTTGAAGTCTTTAGAGTAAGAAAGATTAGAAAACATGTTTAATTTAGAAGAAGGGAATGGAAAAGAATGCTGAAGAGTGGTCTCGCGGAAACTGAGGGAGGAGGGAATAAGGAACAATCCTACATGCATTGAGCGATGAATAGGAAGTCAACAATTGAGTCATGGATAGAGCTGTCCATTGTATTTGGCAGTATAAGAATTGTGGTTAACTATTGGCCAAAAAGTTCCAGGGATACGGGGTATAAAACCTTGATTACATGCAATTGGTTAAAGACTAAATGGATTTTGCAGTTTTTTTAGAAGTGAATGAGAGGTGAAGAAATAGAGACAGCAGGTATCCACTCTGTTCCAGGTTCTTGAATATGAAAGATAGGAGAAAAAATAAGAGCCAGGGAAAGACGCAGGATGAAGAGTTTTTCAGTTCTTTTGTTTTTCCCTCTTGTTCCTAGATTAAAATGTTGCTTCTGTTTGCATCTTCGTGAGTTAATGTTAAACTTTGTATTTTTCTATAATTAATCATTCTATAATACTTTGGGTAGTGGCATAAGTTTGAAAGAATCAGGGTTAACCCAAACCAAATTAAGTATAAATACTAAATTATGTGATTTCCATGAATGCACAGGATTAAGAAATATTTATGACAGAAATATGTAAAATCATGATTGAATAAAAGGAAGAAGTTGACAGCGTGTTGGATAAATGTGAGATATCTTACAAATGATTTTTAAATGAGGCCATCTGTTAAAGCTTGCTGATGCTCTCAGTCTGGAGCAAGAGGTTATTTATGTTTTCACGCAAATCAGGCTTTAACCAAAATACTTTGGAAAAAACAGATGCCTTATAGAAATTCATTATTCCTAAAATAATTATAACCCTCTAAATGTTAACATCTCTTTCTACAAAGAATGGTATTATGCTAATACTGTTTATATGTATGAATGTAAAATTATTGTACCATTGCTGTAGTGCAAAGCAATGGTTTCTCCCTACCCCCACCTCAAACCTCCCCCAGGAGATACATGCGTGGAGATACATGCCTGCTTACCAGGACCAATTTTCTACTTATTTAGCCAAAAATAATTGACCTTTGAAAGTCATAACCCAAGTAGTTGCATTTGAACTAAAATCTAAAGACAAACCCACTCTTTCAGACACTCTTTCCTTCTAGTCTCATGGTCTTATTTTGACACCCGCCCTCCCTTAGTCTTACCAGATATATTAAAGTAAAAGAAATTTCATAATAAAATGTAGTCATTTTGTCATATTTCATTAGTGCTGTAGATGAAAAATAGTAATATTTATGAGAAAATGAAGTTCCAGTATTACTGTTATTTTATGAAAATGCATGTTCACTTACTTGTGAAGGGTAAACAGTATGTACAAAAGTGCCTAAAGACAGAGAAATGATGAGAGTCCCTGTCTTCTAGTTCATATTAGATTAATTTGAATCTATATAAAAAGATAAATTTGTGAGGGATGAAAGGAAAAAATTGGAGGGGACTTCTTGTTTGCAGCTTTTATTATTACTGGGAGAGCAGTAGATTAGATACAGAATAATATGTTTGGTTTCTCTAATTTATGGCATTTTTGTTAACGTTGTCCCTGAGTGAAATGCTGAACCAAACCAAATTCCTATGGCCTATGAACTCCTTGCTCAGGGTTCACTTCAGTTCTTCAAGAAGCTTTTATGCCTAGGTTCTTTATTTAGAACGCTAATGCAAGTAGTACTGTTTGGTGTCTTCTTGTCCTCTGAGAATGGTTTTAGCTTCTGTAGGTTATTATTCACTTAACACTAGCAGCTTAGGGGCACCTGGGTGGCTCAGTGGGTTAAGCCTCTGCCTTCAGCTCAGGTCATGATCTCGGAGTCCTGGGTCCGAGCCCCGCATCGGGCTCTCTGCTTAACGGGGAGCCTGCTTCCCCCTCTCTCTCTGCCTACTTGTGATCTCTCTCTGTCAAATAAATTAATTTTTTAAAAAAATCTTAAAACAAAACAAACAAACAAAAAAACCCTAGCGGCTTACTCACTCGGATATTACATCTTATTTCTCCTTCCTAACTGCTCTTCGGGTAGAAATGTTTGTCCCAATTGGGGATGGAAGAAGGACAGAAGAATCACACACATGAAAGGCCCTGCCTAGCTCCTTGCTCATGATAGCAGTCTATACCCACTAATGTCACATTCTATGTCCTCTATCATGTAGTATGCTGTAGTGACCTACAGTAAGGCTTTGCACTGCGTACAGGTTGGAACCTGGGTGAGCTTGGCAAATAACTTCTCTCTGCCTCAGTCTCCTCATCTCTTAAACAGAGATAAGAACAGCACCTCATGCATGGCATAGTTGAGAGGAGTAAATAACTTAATATATTCCAAAGGCTTGGTTGGCACAGGCCTGAAGGGTTACATTTTGGTGGCGGTTTCTCTGACAAAGAAGCATTGCTCTGCTCATGGAAACCAGAAGTATTTATTAGGAGGCAATAGTTCTGCCCTCTATAGTCCTTTATATACCGGAGGAATATTGGTGGTCCGTGTGAAACGGTCCTCAAAATATTGTTCCTCTCATTAAGGACGGAAAAGAAAATACCATGTGCTTTCACAAGCATTATCTCATTTAATCCTCAGAACAATTCTTGCAAAATAGATCAGCCAGTTTTTACATGTGAGAGACCCAAAGCCTGACACAGATCAAATGGCTACTGGGTAACAAAGTCAAGATGTAGAGGCCAAATTCCTGACATGGGGTGTGTAGCTGTTTTCCTCCCTTTCCAGAGGTGGCAAATTAAGAGACCTCACCAGTCTAATCCATCTGCATCTTCTCCCTTCAAGTGAGAGATGGTGCACAGGGTAGACACGCAAATGATGCCTGCTCACTGACCAGTTACTTTTTTTTTTCCTAAAGAGAAAAATACATATTTTGCATCTTAATATTGCATTGGTTTATTTGCACTAAAATATGAGCTGCTGTGACCACAGGAAAGTAAAATAGAACTTCATATGTGAGACAGTTATCCCATTAACTATATCCTCTTCCCTAAGTAGATGATAAAGTCTGAGTTAATGAGAAAGCATCATTCTAGTAGGTTCCTATCCTCATTCTATTTTGATTTTTTTTTACTTCCTTAAAAAAAAATGACTCTGGAATTCTTGCCTTTGGCCAAAAATAATAAAATTCTGCTCTGATAATAACTTTGTTTGAAAATAGGAAAACCATATAAACAACAGTTATTTCCCACCTAAGATAATAATAAAGGTAATAGTGTTTACATGTATAAGGCACTTGTATCATCGGGAACTTTAGAGAATTGAATTTCAAAATAAGGTTATCTTTAGGTATCTTTTTCAAACTGACACACAGCTATGAGAATACTGTGGCTGTTTTGCTCAGCTAAATCATGTTCTTGGATTGAAGCCCTCTCATGTTTACGGTGCTTATGTTAGTCACTCCAGAAACTATCTACCATTCCATCTATGTCTCTGTCTATACCTATACATTTAAGTATATATTCATCACCTCTATTCATATATTTATCTTGCTTTCTTCATGGCACAGAGCAGGAGACTCTCTCACTAACTAGTTGTGTAATACAGTTACGTAGCCTTGTGAAAGTTATCTGACCTCACTCTTCCTCACGTTTTAATCTTTATTATGTGTCAGCCACTGTGCCAGTGGCTCTGTTTCATTTATTGTCATGTAAATGCAAAGGAGAGGCCGAAAGCTTCAGTAACTTACCCAGTGTTACATGGCTGTAAGTAGCAGAGCCAGAATTCAAATACACTTCTGTCTGTAACCTTTGCTGACCACTACCAAAGCACACGACCTCCTCTGATCACACTGCGTTATTTTGATGGAGGTTTTTCATACTACTCACCCTCCCCCACTGTGCCCCTAGCTAACTTCTCTTACAGGTATGAATACGTAATGTCCCGCTAAATAGTTGTCATCATTTTTTTCTACCCCAGCACACCTGAGGGACATGGCCCACTTGCACTTGGCTTAGCATGACTTCTGAAAAGATGAAGATGAAGAGTCCCTTTGATCTTTCAGGATCTGGGTGGTAAAGAGCTTGAAGGATCCCCTTTCTTTGATGCGATCTAAATATGTACTAAGATATAACAGTCCAGAGTATCAGCAAGACACTATTCTAAACACTTCCCTTGTGTTAACTCATTTAATCCTCTCACTTTAAAGTTGAGTCTCCTATTATCATTTTACTGATTCAGGTACTGAGATGCAGAGAGGTACTACTTTGCCTGGCTTGTTGCTCAATTTTTTGCAAAGATGAACCATATACTCAGTGTTGCCCTAGTGAACTCCAACTTGAAGGGACACCTGGTTAAAACTTTGAGAGCAGATATTATTAGTTCTGCCCCCATTCAACTTTTTTTTTTTTTAAGATGTATTTATTTATTTGAGAGACAGAGAAAGAGCACGCACCAAGGGGGTGGGGACAGAGGAGAGAGAGTCCCAAGCATACTCCACACTGTACAGAGCCCTGACGCACAGCCCAATCTCACAACCCTGAGGTCACAAATGAGCTGAAACCAAGAGTCAGTCACTTAACGGACTGCGCCACCCAGGCACCCCTCTCACTTCTTTTCACGTGTTACTTATTTTCTCATGGGCTTCTAAACAAATACCCCCATTGACTTCTAGTTCTTTGCCCCAATAAATGTTTAAGAAGTGTTGTCTTGGGGTGCCTGGTTGGCTCAGTTGGTTAAGTGTCCAACTCGTGATTTTGGCTCAGGTTATGATCTACGGGTCATGGGATCAAGCCACAAGTTGGGCTCCCCACTCAGTGCAGAGTCCCATGGGACTCTCTCTTCCTCTCCCTCTGCACCCCCACAGGTACGCTCATACACTCTCTCTAAAATAAATAAATAAATCTTTTAAAAAGAAGAAGAAGAAGAAGAAATGTTATCTGGTTGGCTGTTCTAAAAAAGGGAACGCTTGAAACAACTACGTATTGACAAGAATGTGTAGTATATATTAGTTAACTCTGGAGTCCACCAGACAGATCTCTCCCACCACTTACTAGTTATGTTAATATAAGCAAGTTACTTCACCTTGTTCCTTGACTGTAAAATTGGAACAATAATAGTATTAGCATCATGAAATGACCATGAGGATGAACCAGGCAAATGCTATGAAGTGCATGGTGCACTTAGTAAATATTAGTCATTACCGGTAATGGTTAATGTCTTCTTTACTGAGCAGGTTTTCTCATGTGCTTTCTTATTTGAAACCTTTTTAATGTAATTCTGTGGCTCTTTTCTCAAATCTTGGTTTTGAAGCAGATACTTTGGAAATGATTTTAATCCTTTCAAATACCAGAATACCATTTTGTAACCCCCCCCCCAAATTTCCTACATTAAGACTTAAGAGGTCTTAACATTAGGGGCACCTGAGTGGCTCAGTTGGTTAAGCATCTGATTCTTGATCTCAGCTCAGGTCTTGATCTTGGGGTCATGAGTTCAAGACAGGCATTGTGCTCCCTGCTGGGTATGGAGCCTACTTAAAAAAAGAAAGAAGTCTTAACATTAAAAAGCAGCTACATTTCTAGTAGTTCAATATAGCAAGTTAGCACAGATAATTTAAATGATACCATTACAGTACTTCATTTTCATTGATCACTTTTTCAGAACACCTTTTTTGTTATGTACCTTACGAATTTAAAACATGACTGAAGATGAATTTCTTAATATGTATAGTATGTTTTCTGAGCCTGTTAATTCTTTAAGGAAATTAAAGGAAAAATAATGAAGACATGTTATACAGGTACTTAATTTTTTTTTAATCTGTGGTAGTACTATGGTAATTAATGCGTATTTTATGCAAACTAGACTATATCTGTTAACGGACACATTACTGTCAAGAAAATATTACTTGTCTTAATTATCAGTAATGAAGCAGGGATAAGCTGCTCACTTAGATATAATATATCTAATGACCTTTTCAGTTAGAGGTTGTGATGAAAGGTATCAGTTTCACAAATTATGCTTCATTCAGCTTCTGGCCTTTGTGTAGATTAATGTTTTGTGGATGAGTTTTAAAGTCAGGCATAAATTGTGTTTGGTGTTTAAAATTGATTTAGTGTCTTGCTTTTAGTACATCATTTTCTTGTTTTTAAAGCCCCAATTTTATCTTCAAGCTTAAAAAAATAGTCCGTAGTAAATTTAGGACTACTTTGCTAGCTGCCAATGTTCTTTTAATCTTACCAAGCAAAATAGTACATATATTTACAATTGTTTAAGCAAAGGACAAGTTTCTTTGTTATTTCTAAATTTAGGACAGCAAGCACCATGTTTATAATGACAGTTTTGAACTAGAAATATATTTATAAAGTATTTTTCCTAATTAGATTTCCTGAGGTAATACAAAGTTTGTTATTGTAATAGAATTTATGAATATCCCTTAATCAACCTCTTACTGAATAATAAATATCTTAGAGTATTAAAACGTCATCCAAGAACTCATAGATTTAGCCTTCTATTCAGGCCAATAGGAGAATTGCTCCCATGTTTTATGTAAGTAAATAAGGATTTAATTTTGGAGGCTAGTGCAATAAAGCATTAACCAAAAAGTGGTTTTCAGATTTTTAGGCTATGGAACCATTTCTTTTATGAAATCTTATCAGATTATAAAGAAATCTTACAAAATTGGAGCTATTCTGCTTGAATGGAAACGTATTCCTATGATAACTTGAAGGAACATAGGACTCTCAAAGAGTAGAGATTTTGTTTTGTTTTGTCTGTTAACATATGATGTATTGTTAGCCCCAGCGGTACAGGTCTGTGAATCGTCAGGCTTACACACTTCACAGCTGTCACCATAGCACACATCCTCCCCAATGTCCATAAAAAAGTAGAGTTTTGATACTATGATCTTCATGGTTCCATCCTAGAACCATCCTAGAGCAGGAAAGAAGAGTACAGACCATCTTTTTCAACCCCCTCATTCTAACAATGTAGCACCTAAAGTTTAAAGATTTAATGTAACCAGCCTAAGTTCCTGTGGTCAGGACGGTGCTATGATTGAAAATCTAAAAAAAAAATGGGGGCAAATGGTTGGCTCAGTTGGTTAAGCATCCGACTCTTGATCTCAGCTCAGGTCTTGATCTGAGGGTCGTGAGTTCAAGGCCCACATGGAGCCTACTAAAAAAAATTATAGTACCTATAGTGATGGAATCTTCCTTACTCTCTGTTGCCCTACTACCATTATAATGAAAACTCTGTAAACAACGGTTTCCAAATTGAGCTTACCTTTGCATTAAGAAAAAAAAAGCCATTGATTTCCATTTTCAAGGACACAGTAAGTTGTCTTACCTGTCCCAAAACATTGATTCTTTATTTACTTCTTGTTCCGTTGCTTTTTTTGGAATAGCAGAATGATGGGTGCTGATTCTCCACTCTGGCTTTGCCAAAGAGCAGGAGCAGGACTGGGTCAGCAAAACAAGAATTTTCCTGTGCTATACTTAAATTCTTTCAATTCCTCAAAGGTATATCCATCCATACAGTGTTGCCTTGGATTGGAATTCTCCATTGAACAGCTCCTCCACCCCCTACCGCTGTCATCTCAACCAGCTTAACTTGTATTTATCCTCCAAGCTATGGTTTCAATGTCACTGCATCCTCGGGCCTTCTCTGGTCCATCCATACTGAGTCTGGATTGGATACCACTCATTTGTGCTCTCACAGCACCCTGTACTGTCTCTATCATAGCAATTACCATGCTGCATTGCAGTTACTTCTGTCATCCCCTTCTACATGCTCACTTCCATAAATATAGAGACCACAAATGTCTTGCTCATCATGGAATCTCTAAAGCCTAGCAGAGTTTCTCACACATGGCTAGCTCCCTGTAGCTATTAGGGAAGGAAGGGAGGGACAAAGACACCATTTCCTCAAAAGATGTAACCTATTGAATGGAGTAAGTCTTAAATGGGTTCCTTGTTGAGGAACAGCCACTAATCATCTTACTTTTTCCCAAAGTCCCAAGAAATTGAATAATGGCTGCCTTCTTCATTTACAAATAAACCCATGGACTTTTAATGGTGATGACATTCTTTAAAGGAAGTATTTATAGTTATTCTTGAGAACTTTAGGATTTTATTTCTTTGTTTTATTCCTGAGAATGGTACTTGTACAACTCATAATTTAACACATGTACTAGGTAGCCATGATGGAATTATTGTCTACAGTGTGAAATGTCCAAACTTGTTTCAGTCACAAATGAGGAATTTAAATATACCTAATCAAGGTCTCATTAAAAGCAGTACCACTCTTACAATTATTAATTATATATATATTTTTTATTGGCAAGAGCAGTTGATGAAGTGACTAGGATACAAGTGATAGGAGAAGAAGTTAGAGAATTGTCCCACTCACTTTTTTCAGAAAGTTCAGAAAGGAAAAGTTAACTTCAAGAAAAAGATCCCTTGAACTTGAGTATGATTCTACTACATATCAGGGAAAATAAATTGCTTAAGGACTTTTAGGGGAAAATAACATGAACATAGCCAGAACAGCAGTTTATATTTAACAGAACTAAATGGTCACATTTTCAAGTAAAGTACGCCCTGGCATTTGAACAGCTGTTATATCTAAATCAGATTTGAATACTGTTGTTTAACCTTCCCAGCTGTAGCGGGGGTGGTTTGTTAGTCTAATTCAGTATAAAATATGCATAGTATACTTAAATTTGAAACTTTAAACACACATTTGTATTAAAATGATAAATTTTAGTCATATAAGCCTATTTTAGATCAACCCATTATCTTTCTGTGAGTTATTTATTGTTCTCAACTATCTTGTATGTTTGAGGAGATTTTAAACAATTAAAATATCCTTTAAACTCTTTCCATATAATTTATGGGGCTTTTTGTTTGTTTCTTTCCTTTTGTGTTAAGAATGAACAAAAAATATATACATTTCTATACATATCATTGCATTGGTGTATTCATAGAAAAGTCTGAATTATATTTTTCCTATATTTCTTGATACCTGATTCTCTGACTACAACTAAATTTTCTTTACTAAAACAATCTGTAGGACAGCAAAATAAAAGACCAGTACTTCTTGGGGCACCTGGGTGGCTAAGTGGGTTAAAGCCTCTGCCTTCGGCTCAGGTCATGATCCCAGGGTCCAGGGATCGAGCCCCACATCAGGCTCTCTGCTCAGCGGGGCTCTCTGCTTCCCCCTCTCTCTGTCTCTGCCTGCCTCTCCACCTACTTGTGATCTCTCTCTGTCAAATAAATAAATAAATTCTTTAAAAAAAAAAAAAAGACCAGTACTTTTTGATCTTTCAGGACTGAGACTAAAAGGGATTAAGATCAAAATACATATAACCATGTAGCAGATGAACATAGTGAACAAAATTTTTTTCATAGAGCCCTACTATACGAGAAAATACTGCTTGTTGTTTGAAAAAGGTAATTTTGGAATAAACACAAATTCTTATTGGCATACATCGTGGTTATATGTACATACACATACAGATACATATAGAAATAGTTTTAGATGTATCTATATTTGTATGTATGTGTCTTTATGTCTTATATACCTAGATATATTATCTAGCTTTGCCTTCTGGAAAGCTTAGAAATAGTAACAACTGAAGGAACACCTCAAGTAACCAGATATTGGTTTCTAAATATCTTTCTTCGCTAATTAAAAAAAAAAAAAAAAGGAGGGCAAAATAGCTAATCCTAGGGCTGGAGCACAGAAAATGTAACAGGAGACTAGAATTTTTTGCCAAAAATAGGAAGGTACTCAAAGAATCATGGGGACCTGAGGAAAGGGACAGGAGCCACTTTGAAGGGGGACCTTTCTCGCCTAATCCTAGCAATTTGAGTTTCAAAGTAAATAATAGAAAATAACCCACTGAGTAAAACGGAAGTCCATGAGTCCATACTGCTATAGATAGATACATAGACAGATACAGGAAAAGAGAAACCTCTTCTTTACAGTAGAATACCAACTAATAAACATCAAAGGAATGATGAAATAGAAAATTACCATTTGACATTGCTGTCCTCACTTCAGATGGGAGTTGTCAGTGGAGGCTAAGGTTGGCTAGTGGGTTTGATGAGGAATAGGATACTGACAGAATCTGAGAATATTTCTCTTACAAACTACTAATCAGTTACAAAGGGAAGAATGGTGACTTTTACAGTGGAAAACCTGATGAACAACATGACAGGTGACCATCACAAGTGGGTTGACATCACAAGTGGCACATCACCTAGATGTGAAGCTCTAGAGAGCAGAGTATCATATCAGTGGTTTCCCTGCCCAAAAAGCGTAATTGGAAAGAAAAAGAAGATAGACCCATGTTTATGTTTAGCTTACAGAAAAAAAAAAAAAGTCATGTATTCTTGAAAAACCGTCAACATGAAAGGCAAGGAGAGACTAAGAATATGAGAAGAGAATGAATGTCCTGATATTGCTGCGGCAGTTGACAAAAGTGTGAGTGGGGTCTGTGGATTGACGCTAGTGTTGTATCAGTGTTGACTTCCAGACTTGAAGGATGGTGTGAGGGTTATTTAAGAGAATGTCCTTGCTTTGGAAAATACACACCAGATTAGTAGGGATGATAAGAATCATGTGCTAGTTGTTCTTTAATTGTTGAGAAAAAGGCTAGTCATGGGTATATAAACATGCTTGGAGAAGTATACCTATATTTATTTTTTTTAAGTATACCTATATTTAAAGAAAGATAATTTAAAGAAAGATGAAGTGTTAAAAGTTGGGGAATCTAGGTATGAGGTATATGAGAGGTATATGAGAATTTTGTTCTGTTCTTGCATACTTTTCCATGTTTGAAAATGTTTCAACAGATTGTTCTAAAGTGTTTGTTTAAAAGGTAATATAATAAATATCTCTGTCAAATACATTAATATTTCTACAGTAAAACTTATGAGTACTTACACAAGGCTGATTAATAAAAACTACAGATAGCTTTATGCTAGTTCAGGCTTTGCCACCAAATGAGTTAGGGTATTCACAGTATTTTAGATTTGAGAATTGAAGATAAAGATTGTGGATCCGTGTAAGGTATCTGAGGCCCAGATAAATAAGTTTTCCTATCTCACACAGAATGTAGTAAAACTAAGTCCAGAACCAAAGTCTCCTGATTCACAATCCAGTAGTCCTTGCATGACAGATTAGTGAAACAAGATCGGGATATTTGTGTTCAAATTCTGACCTTTGGGAATTCATTCAGGGAAGTGTTATATTTACAAACTGTCCCTTAGAGCTACCTTATTAGTTTCACCTAGAGGACATGTTCCATGTTGCAATTTTCAGAAGCATCCCAAAGAAGTATAGAAAAGCTTCTTCTTTTCCTCCCCTCTTCCCAACAGGGTGATAAAATGTAGGAATGAGTAGATTTTTTCCTCTCCTCTCTGCCTCACATCCCTATCCCAGCTCTCTTACCCTTTAAGATTTTCTTCCTCTCTATAGGGTTATAGTACAGACTTGAGCTTCAGTCACTACTATTTTCTGATTCTGATTTACCAATCACTTGAATAAGACCTAATATGTTGAAGGATAATAACATATAATATCCTATTAGTTTCAGGTGTATATTATAGTAATTCATTATTTTTATACATTATAAAATGATCCCTATGATTAGTCTAGTTAACATTTGTCACCATTCAAAGTTATTACAATATATTGACTATATTTCCTGTAGTGTACATTCATCCCCATCCCCATGCCCAGTGTGTTTATAAAGTTTTAAATAGCCATTGACTTGAACTGTTGTGTTAAAAAAAAAAAAGTCTTCCCTGGATCATATATCTTCCCATACTGTTTTAGATAGTTAATACTTTTGTACTTAAGTATTTCCTTCTCCTCTTTTTATGTCCTTGTCTTACTAGTAAAAGAAAATATTTGGGGGTATTTTCAGTTATATAGCCAGCCAATATTGGTAAGTCCATTTTGAGGATTGAATGTTATTATTTAAACTGTCACAATTGCTTAAGTGGGTTTTCAGTAAGCTTCTTCTATCTCTTAATATTTTTATTCCTTAAATCCTTTTAAAAGATTTTCTGGAAATAACCAAGAATTGTTAGAGTTTTCCTACTTAAATATCTACATGATTAAAATAAGATTGCTTATGAGTAAAATTATTGTCCTAATTAACTTCTAATGTCTTTCGACTTACCTTGGGATACAAATATTCAATGTCTTATTTTTTTTAAGATTTTCTATTTATTCATTTGAGAGAGACCACACAAGTTAGCAAGAGCACAAGCAGAGAGGAGAGTCAGGGAAAAGCAGACTCCCCAGTGAGCAGGGACCCAGACCCTGATGCAGGGCTTAATCTCAGGACCCTGGGATCATGACCTGAGCCAAAGAGAGACACTTAACTGACTAAGTCACCCAGGAGCCTCATAATGTCCTATTTAAAATGTGTGTCCAAAAGTATGTCCTCAATATAATTTTTTAAATAGCTATGTTTCTGGGCTTCTGAAACTGCATTTTTCTACTCTTATTCCTACAGCTTGATGTCCCGGTCAGGTTTTTTTTGTTTTGGGGTTTTTTTTTTTTTAGATTTATTTATTTATTTCATGGGGGGGAGGGGCAGAGGGAGAAGATGAGAGAATCTCAAGCAGACTCCCTGCTGAGCGCAAAGCCCAACACATCATAACCTGAGCCGAAATCAAGAATCGGACCTTTAACCAACTGAGATACCCAGGTGCCCCCCCAGGTCAGTTATTTCTTTTCCTGTGCTTTCAGTTTACTAATTTAATAGAGTTAAGGGTTTTGTAGATTTTGTAGATTCTGAATATGCACATTTTTCATCTATTATTCTAAATGGAGGCTTGATAATTCATATATATATGTATATGTAAATATCTTTAATTTTTATATATTATATCCTTAGATTGTATATCAACTGTGAATACAGTAGTGAGCAAGTAATATATTGATGAATTATATTCCTGTCTGTCCTTCTAAGTCTACTTTATTTAGTAAATAGATTATAATTGCATTTCCCAAGTAAACTTTTTAGTCTCCTTTAATTGCATAATAGGTACCTGAAGTTATAATATACATGTAAGACAGAAGTGCTTTGAGCACTAACATTATTTTATTTAAATAATTAGGCTTGAATTAAAAATATATATAGGAGAAGACAGAAATGGCAATTTATTGTTTATATGGAATTTCAGTTTGGGATGATGAGAAAGTTCTGGAGATAGGTAGTAGTACAACTATGGGAATATACTTAATGACACTGAAATATACATTTAAAAATGATTACGTGATAAATTTTATGTTATTTATATTTTATCACTATATATATTTAAAATCTCATTCATAGTTTTTTCTCTGTAGGTGTTTCTTCCTTGTCATGGACATTTCATAGCATTTAGCCTTTAACCATAACATATGCTATTTATTCATTTAATGTATGTTAGTTTTATTTTATGTTAGGTGTACATTCTGGATGTAAAAAATCAATGAAAAGTATTTTTTAAATTGACTCCACCATACTTTTTAGCTATGTGATCTTACATAAAGTAGTCAACCCCTCCAAATTTCAGTTTTCTTATGTATAAAATAAGGATAATAATACCTGTTCAAAAGGTTGTTACAAGGAGTAGTTAATATAAAAATTTTTATTGGGTAAAATGAATGTTATTCATGTAAAGCACTTAGCACACAGTGAAATGCATAGAAAGCACTCACGAAATTGTATCTGCTAGCACTTCTTATTAAACACTGCAGGGACACCTGGCTGGCTCAGTGAGAGGAGCGTGTGCAGCTCTTGAGCTCAGGGTAGTGAGTTCAAGCCCCACATTGGATGGAGAGATTACTAAAAAATAATAATAATAATAAACTTCAAAAAAAATGGCAGATATTTTTGCCTCTGTTGCTTGTAATTCTTATTTGTCTTTGGGGCTGCATAGATGGGTTACATCTTAGAGCCAGTGTCTGCAGTCTCTTTGTTTACTTGACTTGACATGCTAAAGATGACAAACACAAAGGATCCTCTGACCCTATGCTTGGTCTCTTAGGGCCCCTTCAACCTTTCAGGCGTTGTACCAGTGGCTTAGTCAACAAGCCCACTAAAAGGGGGAACAGAGAATAAAGACAGGCATGCAACATGCTGGTATTTCTATGAAGCAGCCCTCATTGCCCAGCTATCCCCAGAAAGCTTGAAACAGCTCTAACACTTTTCAGATTTAGGTAGCCTCTTTATTCATTTATCTTGTGGGGCTTAGTTTTAAATAATTACTGTTGATCAAAAAGGTTAAACCAGTATTTTTCAAAGTATAAATACACTATTTTTAACATAATTTATAAACTTAAAATCGTAAAAACTTAAATCTTAAAACTAAATCTAAAAACTTAAAAACTTAAATCTTAAAAACTTAAAATCTGCTTCATTTATGAGAGGATTTGAGGCAGAGTTCTAATTGCTATTATTATCACATTCCTGAAATACAAAGTAACTAGACAAAAAGGAACCACAGAAGTTTTTCTCTTCAGTCTCTTTTCTGTAGGCACCTTGTCCCTTTTCTATGGGTATCCTGCTGTTCTAGAGCAAGCCTGTGGTTTCTCTGGTAGAAGTCTGTGCTACTACTTCACGGCATTTTTTTTTAAGATTTTTATTTGTTTATTTGACAGAGAGAAACAGCGAGAAAGGGAACACAAGCAGGGGGAGTGGGAGAGGGAGAAGCAGGCTTCCCGCTGAGCAGGGAGCCCGATGAGGGGCTCAGTCCCAGGACACTGGGATCATGACCTGAGCCGAAGGCATACACTTAACAACTGAGCCACCCAGGCACCCTTACGTCCTATTTTTTAAGGAAACCAAAGTATCTTCAGATTGAAAAAGAAATATTAGGACGGTTTTTTGTTTTTTTTTTTTTAAGTTAATATGACTTCTCTTGAAAATAATTCTCAAATTGTTTGAAACTGAAAGCCAAGAACATGGAGGGAAGTAGAAATAACATGAAAGAGCTAAATATATCAACTCTCATGTATTTGCCCCAAAACTTAAAATTTAAAAATATTGTATGCATTCATATATTCTGCACTGTAACTTCAGCTAGAGCACACTTCTGAAATCTGATAGGAACAATATTGTAAAGTTTAATTATATTTTTACGGCCTGTGCCATCTGTGCTTTTGTTCTGCTTACAATATTAATAGAGTATTCAAAAAAATAATACATTTAGTTTGGAGTGCAATCATCTTATCATAAATGCATCAAAGCAAATTATCTCTTATCATTTCAGATCCTATTCTTGTGTGGTGGATTTTTGTATTTCAAAACAGAAAAACCTCTTAGCTACTAAAAGCTGTGTGTGGTTGATTCAAACAGAAGACACAAAACCTGTGTTTTTGTTACTTGAAACAAATTCTAATTTAGATGAAAGAAAACACTATGATTATTTAATATATAGTAACATATGACTTAAAGATTATTTACTGATATCTAACAATTCTGACTTTTTTTTTTTTTAAAGATTTTACTTATTTATTTGAGAGAGAGAGAGAGAATGAGAGTGGCAGAGAGAGAGCATGAGAAGGGGAAGGGTCAGAGGGAGAAGCAGACTCCCTGCCAAGCAGGGATCCTGATACGGGACTCAATCCCAGGACTCCAGGATCATGACCTGAGCCGAAGGCAGTCGCTTAACCAACTGAGCCACCCAGGTGCCCCAACAATTCTGACTTTTGAAGTCACCATGTGAATGTACCTATATTTAATTGCTTTATCGTTAGGAACTTTTTATTGAAGTAAATAGATTTAAGAACTATTACTGTATTAACTTGAAACATGCAGGTGCAAAATCTTTCTAGTTGATATTTTAATAATTTCTCCAAAAAATATTACAAAGGCTAAAATTTCTCTGGAACTAGAGTCTAGTTATTATATACCTTAACAAATGATAATGATGGTTATGTCTTGTTTTTTTAAATTCTTTAAATGAAAAAAAAAATCACAACATCTTATTTCTCTAGAGGCAAGAAATGTGTAGTAAATTAATTTTTGTTGTGTTTAAACATCACAAATGTTTGACATTCTACATGTTAAATTTTCAGAATGATGTGTTTCATACATAACACAACCTAATATTTAACATCACATATAAGTTCATATATGAGATATATAATTCCATATACATAACCATATGAAGTGAATCTTATAATTCACATTGGTAGGAATCCTCTCTAATATCCTTGATATTCAACTAAAGATATCAACTTGTAAAGGACTTTATTTTACCAGGTATAGTCTATTGAAAATTTTTTTAGGGTTGCCTGGGTAGCTCAGTTGGTTAAGCATATGGCTCATGATTCTGGCTCAGGTTATGATCTCAAGATCATGAGATTGAGCCCCACATCAGGCTCTGTGCTCAGCCAGTAGTCTGCTTAAGGTTCTCATCCCTCTTCCCTCTCCCTCCACCTTTCCCCTGCTTGCACTCCCTCACTCTCCCTCTCTCTAAGATAAATAAA
Organism: Martes martes; assembly: GCF_963455335.1. Lineage (NCBI taxonomy): Eukaryota > Metazoa > Chordata > Mammalia > Carnivora > Mustelidae > Martes > Martes martes. The sequence goes on along the minus strand of NC_137898.1, from coordinate 31,767,067 downwards.
TAAATCTTTTAAAAAAATAAATGTGTGTGTGTATATTTTTATTTATTTATTTATTTTTACTAAGTAAATTCTACCCCCATCTTGGGCTTAAACTCATGACCCTGAGATCAAGAGTCACTTTCTCTACTCACTGAGCCAGTCAGGGGTCCCATACTGAAAATAATTTTTTATATACAACAAATAGTGAATCATCTTTGTGTGTTGTAAGTGTGGAAAATGTAATAGATTCACATATCAGGACCAGTCTTTATCTATTCTATAACAATATGTTATTTTATAATGCCTTCTGTGACTCACATATGTTCCTACAACTCCAGGGTAAGAATTGATCAATTCTACTTTAAGAGTTGATGCTTTCTTTTTTCTTTAAATTACACAAGTAATACTTGACTAATTCTATACTAGTTTCTTATTGCTGCTGTACCAAATTAGCACAAATTTAGTGGCCCTTAAAATAACCCAGTTTTATTCTGTTACAGTTCTGGAGATCGGAAGTCCCAAATCAGTCTTACTGGACTAAAATCCAGGTGACAGTAAGGCCAGTTCCTTCTGAAGGCTCTCAGAGAGGGTCTACTTCTTGCCTTTTCCAGTTCTAGAGGCTGCCAGCCTGCCTTAGCTTATGGCCACATTACCCCAGCCTCTGCTTCCGTCATCACATCACCTTTCCTCTGACTTTGACCCCCCCCCCCCCCCCCGCCAAGGGTTCTTGTGATTACACTGGTCTTAGGACAGTCTTCGTATCCTAGCATCCTTAACTCAATCACATCCAAGAAGCCCCTTTTGCCATGCATCACATCTTTCCAGGTGCCAGGGCTTAAAGGTATATACATCTTTCGGGGCATACCAGGGTGTTACACAGCCTACCACACATCTTTTTATTTTTTTAGTTTTAATTCCTTACAGTAGTATTGTTCTCTTCTGCCACAAGGCCTTTGTACTAGCTCTTGAGTCTTCCTGAAATACCTTTTAATTTTTCCCTACCTACATGATTCTTCCTACAGCCCCCAAGGTAATTTATTACACACAGGGAAATCTTTTACAACCTCTCTGACTAAGTAAAATTTCTTCTCTCATATACCCTCAAAGTACTATGTACCTCTCCGTAGCACTTATAAGTTGATTGTTTTTATGTTTACTGGTGTGATTCTTGGATCGATTATCTTTATAAACTCTGTAAGGACTGGTGCCATAGGTTTATCGCAGTTTGTTGTTGTTGTTGTTCGTACCTTTCTATTCCCATTACTTATTAGGTAAATATTTGTGAAAGGAGTGGATAATCTTTGCACATTTTGTGTAAGGTTTATTCCTAAATGTTTTCTGAGGCTTTTTCTCCTAGCACTTGTGAATGAGATCCTTTTTCTGTTTCATTACCTTTTTGTATTAACGCTAAATGTTGATCTTATATCCAGCCACTTTACCGAGCCATCTCATTAACGCTGATAGTTTCTCAGTTTAGTCTCTCAAATTTTGCACATAAATGATCACATGGTCTACAAATGATCGTTGTTTTCTCTCTCTGATAATTATACATTTTATTTCCATTTGTTGTCTACTTGCATTGTTAAGAACTATGCAGTATAATGTTAAATATATTGGTGAAATTGGCCATCAGCTTTTGTTGCTAATATCAATGTGATTTATTGCTTTGTGTTACCATTAAAAAAAATTTGCTTTAGGTTTTGGTAGATCTTGTTTTTCAGTTAAAAGATATTTCCTTCTATTTTCTAGTTCATGAAGAGTTTTTAATTATTCTGCTTCTTATTCTTCTTCAGTCTTTTAACATAATAATAAATTCCCATTTTTTATATCAAGATTGTTTCCTCCTTGCCATTCTCTTTCTTCTCTTCTTTTGTAATGCCTGTTAAACAGATGTTGAAGTTTCTGGATCTAGTGTCTGTAACTCTTCTCTAATAATGTATTTTCTTTCCTTTTTGACTTATATTCTGGGAGAAGCCCTGTAGTCTCTCTTCCAGCTTACTAATTACTCAGTTGTGTTCATTCTGTTCATCAACTGAACTTTTCTTTTTGACAGTCACATTCTTATTTTCTCTGTTTTCGAATTGGTTCCTTTCTTAGCTTCCTGTCTTACCCGTTTGAGGATATTAATTCTGTTGTAAAATCTTCTTCTGTATGCTTTATAAACTATTTCATAAGATGTAAATTCTTTTTGTTGAGTAGCCATGAGTACTTAAGTATTTAAATGTTTAGTGATTCTTGGTTAGGCTCTTTGCATTTAAGATGGATATGGATCGTGTATGGGTTTTTGTTTTTGTTTTTACTGTTTCCTATTTTAATCTGTCTCTAGCATAACAGAGGAGGGATAGGATGGGCTCCCAGGTTGAGAATGCCAGTAGTTGTCTCCTGGGAGTAGGCTTTCTTTTGCCTTGGGGGATTCAGTAACTATCTGGGCTCAGTGTCTGAGTTCTTGAATTATATTTTTAAAGAATTTCTATCCATACTACAGATTAGTAAACCTACAATTCCATGTTTTATTCCTGCATTTTCTTGGTTTTTATTAATCTGTTTGTTTTCTGCTTTCTCATTTATTCATCTTTAAAGTTTCTTGACTACTTCCTTTTCAATTGATTAAGTTTACCATTATTCTCTAGGCAGTTCCTTTCTTTGTCCTTTAAAGATTTATTTATTTGTTTGTTTATTTGAGAGAGAGAGAGAGAGAGAATGAGAGGGAGAGGTCAGAGGGAGAAGCAGACTCCTTGCCAAGCAGGGAGCCCAACGTGGGACTCGATCCTGGGACTCTGGGATCATGACCTGAGCCAAAGGCAGTCGTTTAACCAACTGAACTACCCAGGCGCCCCCTTTCTTCATTCTTAAAATGTAACAAAGCCATTAAAGAGTTCTGTCTTATCTCAGATGTTTTTTATTTACAAGCCTATGGAATGTAATTCTGATGTTTAAATTTAGATTTTAAAATTTTAGCAGTGTGTTATTCACGGCATAATTTAAAAACCAGTTTTCCATTAACTACAAGTATTTTGTCCACACTTCAAATTGTCGGTCAAAGATTTCAGGTTTTTATTGGCAATGTCACATTATTTACTTAACTAAGGACTTTTTCATTTAAATATTATATGAGGTATCTAAAGTAATCAAACTCCTAGAAGCAGAGAATAGAATGGTTGTTGCCAGGGGCTGAGAGGAGGGAGAGATGGGGAATTGTTGCTCAATGGGCATAAAATTCATGTTGGGCAATATGAGATAAGTTCTAGAAATCTGCTCTACAACATAGTACCTATAGTTAACGATACTGTATTGTAATCTTTAAAATATAAAAGAGGAGGGACGCCTGGATGACTGAGTCATTTAAGCATCTAACTCTTGGTTTTAGCTCAGGTCATGATGTCATGGGTTGTAGGATCGAGCCCCATGTTGGTTTGCTTGAAAATTCACTCCCTCTGCCCCTACACCCTTAAATAAATAAATAAATCTTTAAAAATAATAATAAAATAATATATAAAAGAGGATAGATCTCATAGGAAATGTATGAAAAAAGACAAAAACTCCACTACAAAGTAATACAAGGAAAGTTTTTTAAGTGATAGATACATTTAATGTTTTGATTGTGGCGATGTTATCATGGGTGTATGGGTACATCCAAAATCATCTAGATGTAAACATTAAATGAGTGCAATTTTTTGTATATCAGTTATACTTCAATAAAGCTAAATAAGTAAAATACGTATTTACTATAATCCTGCCAGATCTAGAGGAGAAGTTACCAGTTAGTTCCAGGAAACGTGAGAGCCAACAAATTTATAAACTGGTGCTTTTTTAAGCTCTAGTACTAGTGTATCAATCAGTACAGATGGGGCGCCTGGGTGGCTCAGTGGGTTAAGCCTCTGCCTTCGGCTCAGGTCATGATCTCAGGGTCCTGGGATCCAGGGTCCTGGGATTGAGCCCCACATCAGGCTGTCTGCTCAGCAAGGAGCCTGCTTCCCCCTCTTTCTCTGCCTACCTGTGATCTCTCTCTCTCTGTCAAATAAATAAATAAAATATTTTTTAAAAAATCAGTACAGATGCCCTAAGAGATGATACGGGTTTTTTTCCAGCAGTGAGAAAGAGGGTTTGAGTAATACAGTTACAGAAGCTAGTTCACTTCTAGCTTCTTCCTAAGAAAACCACCATAAAAATGCTGAAGCTCATTATGCATCAAATACACTCCTTTCATTTAAGGTGCTCTTTTGGATTACCTGTGCCTCGGTCTCCACTTGTTAGTGTAACTAATCGAATAAGTGTATGAGGAAAGGTGTTATTGGCATTCACAGTTTAGTTTGAAATTAAAATGTAACATTTCCCATTTTATCTTACATATAAAATTAAAATACAGACTTTCTTTGGCAGCTGAATCTTTCGGTCTTTAAAATATTTGAAACCTAACTCCCAACTCTGTGAAAGGGTGGGGTCCTTAGCTCATTGATTTTATTACATTGTTTTCCATGTAACAACTCTCTGATCTATACATCTTATCATTGAATATTTTCAGTATTTGAGTCAAGACCATTTGAGTGACAGGATATAAGCTCAATGTAGGCAATTGCTGGTGTGGGGCTCACACAAACTCAAATGCCCTGAGCAGGAAAACATCATGTGTACAACAACTTGGTGCCAGTTGGAAACAAGAAGATGAGAAGCTGTGGTAGAAACCCAAACTTGAGATTCCTTTGCCCAGAATTTTCAGTCCAAGGGTCTCTGTCTCCAAGAAAAGTCTTTGGAGGCCAATTAAGTTCATGCAGGAACAGGGCAACTGCCTCCAGGGAAGTGTAATGCCTACTGAAAGAGCCAAGTCAGTGTTAAGTACCTAATATGTGCAAAGGACTGATACTAAAAGCCACTAAATATGATCCCTGTCTCCAAGAAGGAGTTTATCATGGTAGCTAATAAACCGCACTCCAGTGTTTGCAGATGTGGTAGATAGTTCCAGCTCTACCGCTTAGTAATTGTCCAACTCTAAGCAAGTATCTCAGTCTAATTCTAAGCCTCCTTTTCTTCATCTTGAGTAAATGAGATAATAACAAAAATACCTACCTAGTTTTAAGGATTAAATGGCAAAATACATGTGAATTGCCCAGAACATTTACTGGTGCATCTTAAACACTCAGTTTCTATTGGCCACAAAAATGTGTCCTTGTTACTGCAATCTTGTTTGATTCAAGATAATCATAAATTATTAGCTATCACTGTATGTTGCAAATACTGTAGGCAGTAAGCCTTCTCCGATGACACTATATAAATAATGTACATGTGTGCATTCCTTTCACAAGCTGTCTGTTGCCTTCCTTGTGATATTCACAATCTTCTATCTTTTTTTACCAGCTTCTTACCTTACTACGTGATAAGCCCTTTTAATGCAAGGGTTGTGTTTCTCCTTGCACCCCCAGCACCCTAATACAGAGTAGACACTCAACAAATATTTATTGAATGTACAAATTAGAAAGAAGGGAATTGTTGTTGGCCAGCATTATTAGCAAAGCAGCATCATGAAAAAGATGAGATTTGAAAAGGATCTTGAGAAAGGAGCAGGATTTAGTTGTCCAGCAATAGGCAGAAAGTATGTGGGGCTGGGGTTGAAGAAAGTGATAGGTTAATGGGCATGAAATAACTAAAACCCACTATGTACACACAATGAGTAAGAACAGAGTCATTTAATTTTAGGGGAAAAGAGACAATTGAAATAAATTTTTCACACCTCTTCTTTTTGCAGATGAGAAAAATAAGTCCCAGATAGTGACAGAATCAGGATTAGAATCCCTGCTTGTGATATACCATGTAACTAAGAGAGTTTACAATAAAATAGGGGAGACTAGAACCTGTGACCTTAGGCTGCCCATTCTATGAAGGAAGAATTAGAGAGACAATGACAAGCCAGGAGTCTACTTAGCAAACATGTGGTATCCAAGCCCAGAGCAATAAGGAAAACAGGAGACAGAGCAAGAGGAATCCTACATTATGTTTTATTATGCTCTTTTAGATTGGGTGTGAATATTTATAGTTAGAGGAAACACAGAGGCAGGTGGACAACTGGTGAAAGTAGATACAACACTTTGGTATACAGTAACTCGAAGTCTATGATATCACACCGGAACCATAATCAGTGTAAAAAGCAAAATGTGCTTTATTTTTAGGTGCTCTTTATGAAAAAGCAGACAGGTTCCATAGAACCTAGGGATGACCAAAAACTTATCTGGGATACTTTTGAAAATGAAGGCTCTGTGTATGCTACGTGGCATTACGTACCCTTACAACAAATCATACCAAGAAGATCCATAGACAAATCAACCTTTCAGAAGTGGGCTGACGATTTCTGACAGCAGTATAAAGCCGTCTTTCAGAGCCAGTAATTCAGTCAGGCCCATCTGAATCATTTCCTCTATAAATTGTCTTTAGTGGGATACAAGAAAAAGCACCAGTGAACTAATAATTATCCCTTCTTTGTCATCAGAGTGGCCTAGGTCAGGAGAACGCCACCTTAAAATTAATCTCATAATTTTTTATCTACCTGAGATTATTATTATTTTCTTAAAATATAGCACATTTGTATGTGATCTTTTTTTTTTTATAGCATGGATCCAGAAAATTGGTATAATAGTAAAGAGAAATCTATACCTCAGAATTATTTTAGACTCTGTAATTTATTAAATCAAATATTTTGACCAAATTAACTGTTATTCATTTGTATTAGACCAGTAGATACAGCTTTAGTCTTTTTATTATTTTTCTTACCCTTCACTTGAATAAAAAATTATATTACATAATGAATTAAATCATAAACCTGCATATTAAAAATTGGTCCATACTACAACTTTGTATTAATGAAGCAGCTGATGAAAATAAGGATCAATAACCTAAAGATGCATGGTGCTAGGGACAAAGGTGGCATTTTACATTTTTATTAACACTTGTAATTTTCTCCTGCTTGATTTCTTTTAGGCCAAGCCCAATTTCTTCTAAACCATGGGTCAGTGAGCTCATGCTGATTCTCATATGAATGATGGGCTTGATTTTGCAAAGATATCACCAACTACCAATACCCAAGTCTAGCTACCATCATTATAAACAACCTAGAATAGAACAGTATGAATTTGAATGCATTATTTTCTTTCATTTCACTAACTATGGCAATCCTGGACACCGTCAGAATTGTGTATATTTGTGAAGCATTACAATTTTAAATTTTTAAATGTTATTAATGTGATAGTAACAAAATAGCATAAAACAAGCAAAATATTATCATGTTATACATGTTTGTAATTTGTCCTTGTTAAACATCACAGAAAGAAAAAGAATATACTTTAAATGATCTTAATAAGGTGAAGTTTTATATTAAATCCTCTCTTAAAACCAAATGTAACTTTAGGAACAACAGGGATTCACCAGAATATGAGGCATATCTGCTTTAGTAGCTTTTCTACATCCTCCCAAATGAAAACAATATTATATTAATAAATCATAAGAGGCTTCTATGAGCTTGATAAATAAGTATGTTTAAAATACAAGTTAGAAAGGGATTTGTTTAAACACTTTAAGTCCTTATCATACTATTCTTGTGATGTCAAATACAATTTTCATTTTTAAAAGATTTGGGTTAGAAATTTAATCTTTGAAAATATTAATAACAGCTTACAGCAGGTAAGCCATAAAATAACACTGGATGCTGTCTATTTAGTTTCTGGTTGAAAAAGCACAGCAGTACTTTAGTTCATTACCTTTGAAAAAAACAGTAACAAGATAATACAGCTGCCTCTGATTAAGATGTAAATTCTTTCTAATTAGAATGTAAATTCTTACATTTAAATGAAGACATCAATTGTCAGGATGCCATATGATATCTTATTCCACCTTGCCTGAATGAAGCCCTCACTGCTCATCTACGGCACTAAGATAGTTTTGCAATCCCTTTGTTCTCTGATTCTTGTAATATTCTCTCTTCATGTTCCCTTTTCACATTGCTTTTGTTTGTTTTCCCCCTTGCATCTGATATTGTTGTGCCTTGGGATTTTGCAGAAATTTGGAATGAAAATTGAGTTCAGTCAGTGCCAGTATTTGCTTGTGCCTCAATTACTTCTGCTGAATTTTCCTCAATGCAAATCAGGCAGGTTGCATAAAGTGGTGCATGTATTTGAAATAATTAATTTTCCGTAAAATGATGGATCAAGTCCAATCAATCTTCATGAAATCTAAATAATAGAATAGAGAATTAGAAATTAATTAACATTTTGTGTTGTTAATACTTCATAGTATAAACTAGCAATAGTAAGTTTTACTGTTGATTCTAACTTTTTCTTTATTAAGTGTTGATGAAAACCTTCTGCCTCCATCATTTCTTTCCAGAAATATGCTAACAGGGAATCCTGCATCAACAACATTGAAGCAGAGGTTGCAAAGATTATATAAACAATTAAAACTGTTCACATTTCTCTTTACCAAGCAATAGTGAAGTGTTATTGTGAATAATGTATACCAGCTTACAGAAATCTGCTCTTATATTGGATAAGGCCATGAGCCTCTGGGCGTGGTATCATACCTTTCTTTTACATCATGTTTCTTCAGCCAAAAGTGGTATAGCCTTAGTGGCAAACCAGTTCTACCAACCTTATGGTGCTAGGGAAGGAGAAACCTAGAAATTGAAAGAATGCTTTAGTGATACAAGGGAGTCTCCCTAGTTTTGTTTTGTTTGTTTGTTTTTTAACTTTTATTATAAAAAGCTTCAAACATACACAACATAGAAACAAACATAATGAATCTTATGTACCCATAATCCATCATCAATCATCAAGGAGTTGACAGGAAAATAAAACAAATAAACCTGAAGTAATAATGAATAACATGCAAATGATAGAGAATAATGCGCAATAGAGGCTAAAATACAGTTAGAGAACATTAGTGCTATAGATGCTTGGAACACATTAGCCTCTATTGAACGGGCAGAAAAGAAGAACATTCCAGGTAGAGTAGAGATGCCATAAAAAGAGACTTGGGGATGTGCAAAGTGGGATGCATGGGTGGCTTGGTTGCTTAAGTGTCTGCCTTTGGCTCAGGTCATGATTTGAGGGTCCTGGGATCGAGCCCCATGTTGGATTTCCTGCTCAGTGGCTAGTCTGCCTCTCCTTCTCCCTCTATTCCTCCCCACCCCTACTCGTGCTTCCTCTCTCTCTCCCTCATAAATAAAATCTTAACAAAATATAAGGAAAAGAAAATAAATTTTTAAAAAAGAATGAGCAAAGTCTGTGATAGCATAGAAAAGACTGGCATGATTTAAGCAGAAGTTTCATGTTTGTAAAAGTAGTTAAGTTTGGTAACATAGGGGATTTGAGAGCCAGGCAATACATTTTAGTACAAATTAGCCAAAGATGTAATTTAGGTTTTGGAGTGATATTATCAAAAATACCTTCTCTTTTCCCAAGGAAAAATCTCTCCTATTATAATTAAAATCCTTTTTTTATTTTTCTCTTATCATGTGCACAAGTAGAGAGACATATCTAGTTACTAAAGAATGTATTGCAAAGGGAAAAAAGTGTTCATCTCTAATCCAGCTAATTAAAATAAATGTTATTAATGAATCTATAATGATAAATTTTACTATATTGCATTTTACTTGACTTCTGTACCTGTACAATCAAGAGAAATATCACTGTTATTATTCATGTAGTTCCTTGAAAGTTGTTTAAGACCACGATTTAGAGGGCACCTGGCTGGCTCAGTCAGTAGAGCATGCAACTCACCATCTCATGGTCATGAGTAGAGGTTACTTAAAAAAAAAAAAAATGACATATTTGTTTTTGCACAATTCCAAATTTTTGGTATTATTTACATACAGTATTAGTTTCCCATTGCTACTGTAACAAATGACCACAAACTTAGCAGTTCAAACAACACAAATTTACTGTCTTAAAGTCATGGAGCCCAGAAATCCAGAATGAGTCTTAAGGGCTAAAAACAAGGAGTCAGCAGAGCTGAGTTCCTTCTGGAGACTCTAGGGGAGAATCCATTTCCTTGCCTTTTAGGTCCTAGAGGCTGCCTACATTCCTTGGCTCATGACCCTATTTCTCCATCTTCAAAGCTAGCTGGGTCAGGCTGAATCCTTCTTACACTGCCAACTCTGTGGTTCTCTCTATACCACTTTTAAGGACCCTTGTCATTACATTGTGCCCATTGGAATAAAGCTGGAGAATCTCCCCATTTTAGGGTCAGCTGATGAGCAACCTTAATTCCATCTGTAACCTTCATTCCCCTTTGCTGTGTAAAGTAACATATGACAGGTTCCAGGGATTAGGATGTGGACATCTTTAAGGACATCTTTGCCTTTCATACATTTCTTTCATATTTGCTCACAATAACCACTTTGATGGACCATATAACCGGAACTACTTCGTTGGCTCAGAAAGGAATCCTTTCTCTGATTTAAAATAAGCTAATATTTATCATTTTAGCTGATTTTGAGGAAAAGAAAAAAGATAAATTAGACTCAGTACTACAAATCTCAACAAGCACACAACCAAAGATTGGCATCTTTACAAAATCACATGCTAAAATCAGTCATTGTAGACATGACCAAAAATTGTGTTTCTAAGAAGGGAGTAAAAAACTAGCTTTTTTTTTTCTTTTGAATACCTACTATGTGGCAGACACTGTAATATACATTTTACAGATATTACTGCCTTTTAATCTTCAAACACTCTTATAATTAAGTATATTTCCCTCTTTTAATGATAAGCAAGCTGAAGCCGGATCACATTAGGTCTTCCAAAAGACACAGTTAATGGGAGATCCCAAAGTTTTCATCCTACATGCCCATGTTAAATTCTGTGAAATCTGAATTGTGCCTGTCAATCAAGAAATGTTTTGTTCAGACTAAGGCATTCAACAAGCGAGTATGAAATGTAATCCCTGCCTTTTAGGAATTTAAATCCAGTTGTAGAAATAAGGCAAAATCCACAGAGAAGTCATGTAACATCATGCTTTAAGCGAAGATTAAGAAAGCCTTGATTTAGAATCCTTGTTCTTCTACTTTGTAATCTTTTACTATATGTGAGCCTCGCTATCCTTCCCTGCCTCAGAAGGTTGTTACAGAGATTAAGTATACATGAAATCACTTAGCGCCGGTTCTGGCATATAGCAGGTACTCAGTAAATAGTAGCTGTGATTATTGTAATAAAATTCTAACAGTACAAGGTCTGAGTTAATGATTACCCAGTCAAGGGATATAGGAGTTCAGTGGAAGTAAGGCTAATTACAAGATGAGTGGTTTCACGTTAAACTCACAGGTTTATACAAGGATTTCTTGTACTTACGAATGTCATGAGTAGCCATGCAGCTTAGAGGGTAAGTGCTCTATCTTCTGAAAAGAAATGCCCAGTTTCAAATTCCATCTCTTCGCTGACTGCCTGTTCCTCAGGTTCCTCATTTGTATAATAGGGATTGATATACTACCTACATCATGGGGCTAAATGAAAGGATTAAATGAATATGCAAAATGCTTAGATGAGTATCTGGCACATGTAAGTGCCACATATGTGTTATCAGTATCAAGGACACACATTATAGAGCCTATCCTCAGTCATCCATTGTGGGTGACCCAACTGTAAAGAATATGTGGTCTCAGTTTCTCATAGCCGTAAGTGATATGTGCAGCTGGACAGCATCCCTCGTAGGATGGACATTGTATGAGGATACAACATGCCTACAATGTTCTGAGCTGTATGCCTTAACTTATACAAAATAACAAACACTCTTAATTTCTACCAACCTCCCTGGCTAGGAGAGGAGACAAAACTGATGGTAGATGAAGTAGAGACTAATTCTGTTCTAAAATGAGGTGAACTGACTTCTAAGTACAGTAGGAAATCAGAGAGAGGAGAAGTCATTGTGGATCGTACCACCTTACTCCAGAAAGTAGTATTAAACTAGACCTGGAATAATGGGTGGGATTTTATTGACTGGTGAGAAGGTGATAGACAATTCTGGACATAAAAAGCTGCCCCCAGCCTGAAGTGTCATGCCTCCTTTGTTCTAACCTTTCTCCCCAACTTGTCAAGTAAGCAGTAGGGAAGAAGGGAAAAAGGGAATGAGAAGGCCAAATGCCATAAGCCCATGGGATCATAAGTAAATGTGTTTTATACTGAAGAAATATAAGAACAAGGAATTCATGGGTAGAATTTAGGTGTTCCAAAAACTTGGAAGGGAATCTACATCTTTATTTTCTTAACCTCCCACTTAAATTTAGTATTTTCTTAATTATGAATATAGGCAATAAACTACAATTAGCATTAGCACAGGTTTCTTTCATGTAATATCATAACTATACATGTATCTCAAAATACCATTTATATTCATCTCCTTTGGGTGTGTGTGTGTGTGTGTGTGTGTGTGTGTGTGTGTGTATTGGGCCTACTGCTATTACTATTTAATAGTTAATTGAAAAAGTACAGGTATTACTATATCAGAAATGAGCTTATTATTTGATACCATTTCAATGCAATCTGTTTCTTTTGTAATCCAGTGTATTTCATTTTATACATTTAAAAACATTATTCTGAAAAGGAGTTCATAGACTCCATCACATTGCCAAATGAGTCCATGGCACTAGGATAGTGCTTCTGGGAATGTATCGGTTTTTTAGGTAACCCATCCATAGTTGACTCATATTGAGCTTACAGTCAACTAAAATCCTTTTTCTGAACATGTTTGTTTATGCTGTATTTATTCCCTAACATAGGCAACTAGCATTACTATCCAGCCGGTGGCTATAACTGACAAATATGCAATTCTTAGAACAGCATTTTACTTATAAATGTTTGTTCGTTTGTTTTTAAATGTTTACCTACCTAAATGTAGAACTTAATTGATATTAAACCCCTGAAATGATATCTTACAAGGTATTTTCTTTCTTTTTTGAAACTTTATTTATTCTAACAGAGAGAGAGAGCACAAGTAGGCAGAGCAGCAGGTAGAGGGAGAGGGTGAAGCAGGCTCTCCACTGAACAGGAAACCCAGTGCTGGGCTTTGATCCCAGGACCCTGGGGTCATGACCTGAGCCAAAGGCAGCCACTTAACCAACTGAGCCACCCAAGTGCCCCACAAGATATTTTCTGTTTGCAGATAGAACTGCTAAACAAAATTTACATTTTTCTTGGGGTACCTGGGTGGCTCAGTGGGTTAAGCCTCTGCCTTCAGCTCAGGTCATGATCTCAGGGTCCTGGGATCAAGCCCCACATTGGGCTCTGCTCAGAGGGGAGCCTGCTTCCCCCTCTCTCTCTGCCTGCCTCTCTGCCTACTTGTGATCTCTCTGTCAAGTGAATAAGTAAAATCTTTTTTTAAAAATTACATATTTCTTTTATTCCTGGTTTTATTAAGATATAATTGACACATAACATTATATTAATTTAAGATGTACTACAGGATTTGATATATGTATGTATTGGAAAATGATTACCACAGTAATTTTCATTAACATCTATTATCTCAGTTACAACATTATTTTTTCATGTGCTGAGAACATTTAGGATTTAATCTCTTAGCAACTTTCAAAGATACAATACAGTATTATTAGCCATAGCAACCATGCTGTACATCACATCCCCAGTATTTATTTATTTTATAACTGGAAGTTTGTACCTTTTGACTACCTTCATCCATTCCCTTCCCACCACCACCCCCCGACAATCTGTTCTGTTCCTATGAGTTCAATTTTTTGGATTCCACGTATAAATGAAATCAAACAGTATTTGCCTTTCTCTGCGTGACTTATTTCATTAGCATAATGCCTATAAGGTCCATCCAGCTTGTTACAAATGGCAGGATTTCCTTCTTTTTTATGGCTGAGTACTACTACATAGTGTGTGTGTGTGTGTGTGTGTGTGTGTGTGTGTGTGTGTGTGTGTGTGTATTTATCTATATACCTCATTTTCTTTATCTGTTCATCTGTCAATGAACTGTTAGGTTGCTTCCATGTCTTGGCTGTTGTAAATACTGCTGCAGGCTTAAATGAGGGGGTGCTGATATCTCTTCTAGAGAGTGATTTCATTTCCTGTGGATATATACCCAAAAATAAAATTCTTGGATCATATGGTAGTTTTTTTTTTTTGAACACAAGGCAAACCATCCCTTTCTCTGTGTATGGGTGAATTCTTTGTATGTTTTGGAAGTTAACCTTTATCAGATATATGATTTGCAAACATTTTCTCCCATTGCATAGGTTGTCTTTTCATTATGTTCATAGTTTCCTTTGCTGTGCAGAACTTGTTAGTTTGATGTAGTTCCCACTTACTCATTTTTGCTTTTGTTGCTCTTGCTTTTAATGTCAAATCCAAAAAATCATTGCTGAGACTCATATCAAGGAGCTCATCCCCTGTGTTTCCCTTTAGGAGTTTTATGGTTTCAAGTCTTTAATCCATTTTGAGTTGATTTATGTGTATGGTATAAGATAAGGGTCTGGTTTCATTATTTTTCATGTAGCTTTCTGGTTTTTCCAGCACCATTTATGGAAGAGACTATCCTTTCAAGAGAAGTTATTATAGTTAACAAAATTTTGCCACTAGAAAAACTAAAACTCTGCACTTAATGTGTGAACAAACAGACTATGCTCTCCATCTTGAATGCTGTTTGCCTTGCTAAAATCTTACACCCCTTTTTTTCTCTCAAGGCAATTACTTTTAATTTTTTTCCTTTTCTTTGACCTCAGCAATATGTTCCCTGTTTACATTATTCATGGAATCATGAAGGGTCACTATTGTCTGCCCAATCCCAAAATAGTTTGGCGCTTTTTCAAATTGGTTTGCTTGAATTGTACTGAAGTGGTAACCCGCTGACGCAGGCATACACTCCAGCACTCTTGAGCTCCACTTAGGCCAAAAAAAAAAAAGATAAAAGGAATGAAAAGTGTCTTTCAGTTGCTAAGCACAGGAATAGCTGGTAAGGAATAATAAAACTTTGGAATTCTGTAAGTCCTGTGGTAAAATTTGTACACGTTGAAACATTTAATACCTTCACTGAGGCTAGTACTGACTGATCAGTGGAGACCACTCAACAGAACGACTAAACTTTTAAAATGCCCTTCTCATGTGTCCATCAGTGACTGGTACTTGACATGCTGGGTAGAACCCTTGCACTTAAGAAACATTAGGCACCATAACTAGGAAGAAAAGTTGGAGAGGACATCAGGGCATGAGCAGATTCGCACTGCAAGATAAAGCAAAGGGAAGATAAGTGCCAAGGACCAGATGGAATGAAATCATGTTCCCCTGGCTCTCGTGCCCAACCTGAGAAACCAGGCCAGGGGAGTTTATGATCATGGTACAGGAATGGGGGCTATTGCTAATGCTTAAGCTGCCCCATCAGTCAAAATTGCTATTCAATATGCTTGTGACTCCCTATTTTGTATTTAGTTTTGAGTTCTTATATGAAACTTGGCAGCTTTGGGAGCTGACTCATATTTTGTTCTGCTTAAGACTTTCACTTCCAAGTACATATCCAGGCTTTGCCCAGTTTTGTTGTTTGCGTGGTTGAATGCTATCCCTGGAAAGATGTACTTTTGAGCTAGTATGAAGTCAATGACTTCCCTTCAGCATTCATGAGGAAGTTCTGAAGTTTCTGTTTCAAGGCTCTGACATGTCAGCATGTGCAAATCTAGGCTGATGCCAAGATGCCTTATGCCAATAGGTTCCTTTTGATCTTGGTGTGCAAGATTTTCCTTGTGGCTATTAACCTGTTGCCATTAAAAGAAACAGAAAATTATAAGATTATGACCTGTACCATAGGTTATAGGCACGCATATAATTAATACTGTACCACAATACTGCTTTTGGTTTGCTAGAATTTTTAACTGTTTTGGCACTTTAAAAAAAAAAATCTGTTTTCTAAAACTGCATTCAACTCCTGATTTTCCATTCAACCCATGATGATGCTTCCCGACTGCTCAGCTGGAATCTGGATTGGCCTTCTTTCATTCAGCGTACTTTTGAACCAGTGGCAAGTCTTGTTGTGGGGAATATTTGGGGTAGCAAATTCTAATTTGGCAGCACCCTGGGGACATTAATCAATCAGAAAATATAAGTGAGCAAATCATTTCTCAGATGAAATGGTTCGATTGAGAATAATATTGAAATGAAAACACCAGAATGTTGACTTAACTACAATTCATTGGATCCATGGCACTATTGATTTTATTTTTCTTGCTTTTATCAGGCTTACTCTTTCAGTCTTGATGATTTAAATAATTGGCAATCACTTATTAGCTGTTCGGAGGCTGAGTTCACCCTTACTACTTGCTCCCTGACTGATCACCATGATCCTCTCCCTTGCCTTCCTCACTTCTGTTATATCCCCACCTCAGCCTGATACACTATCCTGTTGTCAACAGCTTTCGTAATAGATTTTTGCTCCATAGTGTATTATTGATTCAAATTTGGGGTGGAATTATAATTTAACTGTAGTTTATATCATTAGCATAATATAAACATACACAGTATTTCAAATATTTAAGTATCTGAAATGTTGCTTAGATAAAGAACACACTTATCCAGATTGGCCATTGAAAGGAAGAGAAGACGTCCCACAAAAAACTTTTAAAATATTTGTTTTTGTTGCTTGTTTCCAGTGTTTATTCTTTTGTCCAGAAAGCTAATAATTAAGATTTGAAAATTCAGGAAGGAAGCAGTACTTGATTTCTACTATACAGGTTGGGAAGAATGGTAATCTTAAAAATATTGAGTTAGTATGAATTTTTTTAAATTAGAGCCATTCACTTTAAAATTCATATATGAGTTACACCTGGGTGACTCAGTTAGTTAGTGACTGCCTTTGGCTCAGGTCATGATTCCGGGGTCCTAGAATCAAACTCTGCATCGGGCTCTTTACTCAGCAGGGAGCCTGCTGCTCCTTCTGTTTGTTCGTTCTCTCTCTCTCTCCCCTGCCCAACAAATAAACAAATAAAACCTTTAAAAAAATAAAATAAAATTTATATACGATGTTTAAGATTATCATTGTTTATATTCCCATAGTTTAATTACATTATCTATGACTTCTCAATGATAATGTCTAGTAAAAGTGCCTGTTTTAAAGCTTTCTTTGGGGGCGCCTGGGTGGCTCATTGAATTAAGTGTCTGACTCTTGATTTTAACTCAGGTCATGATCTGAGGGTCATGAGATTGAGCCCTGCATTGGGCTCCACACTCAGTATGGAGTCTGTTTGACATTCTCTCTCTGCCCCTTCGCCTGCTTCCTCTCTCTCACTCACTCTCTCTCTCTCTCAAATAAGTAAATAAATATCATCTTTTAAATGAATAAAAGTTTTCTGTGGAAGAAAGTAAGTCTTGTAGGCAGGCCAGGTAGCATAATTTGTAGGGCCCAGTAAAAATGAAAGTATAGGTCCCCTTGTTCAAAAAACTAGAAAAAGTGCCATTAAAAGTACTGAAATATGAAGTTTTTCCATTCTTCCATGATCCTGTCTCAACCTGCAGCGGTGTTTTTATTTGTTAATTTCGGTCATGCTCCTTCAGGCACTTGGGTACTCTTAGAGCACAGACTCTCCCATGCCCCAGGGTTTCTCCCTATGACTTGAAGGAGCAAGGGGTGGCACACGCAGCCCATCAGATGTCAGGTTTCCCCTCCTGCCAGCCACTAAACTGATACGCCCAGCCTTGGCCAGAGGTAGGGAAGTTAAGCCAGGCATCTCCCTTTCCTACAGCCTCACTGCCCCAACCCACATTGGTTGGGTATCGCACCCTCCACACTGGAACATGATGGGCACGTGGATCATAACTGGACTAGAAGCTTGCCCCTGCCCAGTGCCCACCAAATGCTCTGTGATACTGCCAGCCCTAGACAAGACAGCTGCCTCCATGCTCTACTTCAAGATGCTGTCGGGTGCATGCCAATTGTGACCCTTCCCACAACCATACCCAGGTCCCGAACAGGGCAGAGAACAACATGCACTAAGAAGGGAGGGCAGGGAAGACGAGGCTGGTAGAGGCCTAAGCACCAGGAGGTGGCAGAGCAGCAGTGGAAAACCCATCCTGGGAGGCCAGGAGGAGAGAACTATACAGTAGCCAACCCCCCTCCCCTCAATACATGCCTCACTGTCCAATCAGACTCCCATGTGTAGAATACAGATCTACAGATACAGTTATTAAGAATTTCAAGACAGCAGTCACAGCACATTAAACCCCAAGCGTTGGACCCTTCTATGTAACACCCATGAAACTGCAGGCTAAACCCAAACTACTCATTATAAAATAATAAGATAATGGCTAATATCTGATATGCCAGGCACTGTTCTAAGCAGTTTACACATATTCATTAATCCTCAAAAGATCTTATGAAGTATGTGCCATTGTTACCTACATTTTACAGATAAAGTTACTGATGTCCAAGGTCACTCTAGTAACAGGCACAGTGAGGATTCAAACCCAGGCATTCAAACCCAGAGATCCTCATTGCAGAACTAAAAGAGGAATGAATAACTGAGACATTCACTGAAAAAGCAAATCACTGTGCAGTGTTGGAGGCTTTGTCGTAAAGCAGATTTATAGAAGGTAAGATCCTAACTGATTGTAGATACCTTGGGTACTTGCTTATAGTAGTTGATTGGCTTGATTTAGTGAAAGCATCAAAAGGAACTAGCAAATAGATAGATTTCTTATGAAGTAATGTCAAAGGACTGGAGAGATTAAATAGAAAGTAGAGAGGATTTGTGGATACTCCTAGAATTGCAACCTTCTGCAGATGTCTCCTCTAACCTTCACTCCGTATTACCCTGTCCAAGCTTATGCAGCTAATTAATGACAGAGCTGGGCCTTAGACCTTTTTATTCTGGACAAGGAAGTGGAAAGGAAGCTACCAGCACCTCTGTTGTATTTTTAGTACACGCTTAGACCTCTCCTTGAGAAAGCTGGACTAGGGAGAAAGTATGAGGCAGAGAAAAAGGGAGTGTCAACCAATATCCACTATAATGCTGACCTTATTTTCTTTTTGTCTCCCTTATCAAAAGTGATTTCTTGTTTCTTTGTATAAAATACTAATGTTGACTACAACCATTTCATTGTAATCATAATTGCTATTATATTTTAATTAAAATGGTTATTATAAAATCTCGACTAATTATAATGGAGAGGAATTGCTAGGTCAGCTTATCAAACCCATCTCTCCAAAATAGGGGAATTCAAATATAAAATACAGTGTAATACCTTGACACCTGTGCTTTCAGATTGCCAACAAGATAGATTCTAATAACCCTCACTAACTTCATTTGTAAAATTTGAAAGTAACAAAGCCAGAGGCATAATGGTTACTTCCTCCGCTTTCTCTTACTCTGGAATATAGTATGCATATATATGGAGTAAGAGTCAAAGCCAGTCTGTTTATTTAACCAGTTTATTGAGGAATCTCAACTCAGGAG
Source organism: Martes martes (assembly GCF_963455335.1). Lineage (NCBI taxonomy): Eukaryota > Metazoa > Chordata > Mammalia > Carnivora > Mustelidae > Martes > Martes martes. The sequence continues at coordinate 31,747,659 of NC_137898.1, read as the reverse complement.
GTATATACATTAAACAGTTTTATTTGTTCTCATCGTGGCTTCCAACTGTCAAATCTTTTCCTTAAACATATCTTTGTCATATTTAACAGTTTGGGGGTCACTTATTATTAAAATTCAGCGTTGTTTGAAACTTTAATCTCAAATGCAGTTTAAACTGTTGTCTGCCCTTTACTCAATGCAAGCCTGAACTGGAATCTTCACTGTTTGAGGGATTGAAGGGATTGGAGAGCAGAGTCTGGTTACGAAGATTCTGGCTCTCCTATTTGTAAGGCCCAGGTCCTCCAACTTGTAGGACCAGGGAAAACGGAGTGGTAACAGAGTGTGTGTTTCTTTATACAGCAGGCCACTCTTACAGTCCTCTGTTGATTATGACTACATTCCTGATTACCTCAGAGGCAGGCCTCCAAGTGCTGTTCCTCTCAAGGGCTAGATATATGAGTGTTTCAGAGGGCCCGGGAAGGGTGTCTACACCGTATTGTTTTCTGATGTCAGAAGACAGCATTTGTGCCCCTGCCTCTCAGGCCCACAGTGGTATGCCTCATCAGCCTCCTGCTGACAGATTTCCCTTACCAAGCAGGTCATCATCTTGGGTAGAGCCCTGGCAAGCTGACTGAAGTACCTGCCACGTGTCCCACAGGACTCTCCTGTATCCTCACCAGGCCAATCCATGGCAATGCGGGGTGCTCCCCCAATGCCCCTCTCTCTGCCTGCCATTCCTCTCTGGTTCTTTCTGCCTTGCTCGTGTAGGCCCAGGGACAGATTAACTTTGAGTTAGTCTCTTGGAGATCCCCCGGCACCTTTGAACTAGCTTCACAGAGTAGAATCTCCTCTCACTGTAAGCACTGAATTTCCCACGAAGACCGGTGGCCCCATAACTCTTAGCCTCTTTTCCTCAAACGTCTTATATGGAGGTTGGGGTGAGGCTGTGGTACATTTTGCTACCGTTAGTCTTGGGAAGTGTCTGGGCCCAATTGCTAAGGAGTCCTTTAGGCCTCACTTAGTCCATGAGGGATCCATCCTGTCAAGCAATGGCAGAAGTACTCTCACCATGCTGATACAATTATGCTGATAGAAGGAGCAATTTTTAATGCACAACAAAGTCCTTGAGAAATCCTTGGCACACAGTAAAAAATAGATAAATGTTCATTCCTTTGCCCTCTCAAATAAGGCTAAGATTCTAAGAGAAGGCCTAGCAAAAGAGGATAGGATATCAAAAAGACTTTAACAAAATGGAAAGAATTGAAAAAAGTTATTTCAGCCACAGGAACACATGAACAGAGGTTGAGATATGGAAAACTGGAGAGCGGATTTGGGAGAAAGTGAATAAATTTTTGATAGCAGAAAAACAGGATGTCAGATCAGAAAAGCAGGTTGGTAATATCAGATCAAGGGGTTTTATTGAAGACAGGATTAAGGAATCTAAATCTGGGCACAGTGGAAAGGCTTGTCAGCAAAGAAAGTGGCCTGTTGAAAATGGCAAATTTGAGGAAGTTGACTGTTAGGGGATGTGCAGAATGGAGTGAAAGAAAGGAGACCAGAAAGGGTTACTTTAACAATTGAAAAGGAAGAAATGGGATGGGGAGTGCAGTGCAGGGGAGCATGTAGAAAAGGAAACTTTAAGCAATATTGGAATCATTTGTGATTTTTGATGACTAACCTTATAGGCTAGGATATGCCAGCATGTCCAAAATACATTCTGCATGCCACTGTTCCTATCAGATGCACCAAGTCAGCAAAGCATTCTCTGGCAAATGAGCTGAGGAAACTCAGCATAATACTTAGGGATACACAGTTAAAGTAACATCAACCCTAAAAAGGGGGGGAATATATATATATATATATATATGTGTGTGTATGTATGTATGTATATATATATATATATATGTGTGTATGTATGTATGTGTGTGTGTGTATATATATATATACACACACACACATACATACATACACACTTACTTTAATGTAGCATTTGCCAAAGTTGTTTGATTATAGAACCCCCTTCTTTGGGGCACCTGGGTGGCTCGGTGGGTTAAAGCCTCTGCCTTCAGCTCAGGTCATGATCTCAGGGTCCTGGGATCAAGCCCCACATCGGGCTCTCTACTCAGCAGGGAGCCTGCTTCCTTCTCTCTCTCTGCCTGCCTCTCTGCCTACTTGTGATCTCTGTCTGTCAAATAAATAAATAAAATTTAAAAATAAATAAATAAAGTTAAGAACCCCCTTTTTTATAACTCATATCATACAGAGTCAGTATTCAAAAAAAAAAAAAAACCTTGAGAACCACTGCACCATGTTATTATGTTATGAATATACTACCATGGTGATTTGCACATTAATATTGTAATTTTATTTAGTAAACAAAAAACAAAAGCATAATTTATGATAAATTCAATTTCTGAGTAGTAAATATTTCTTGGATTCTCCCAAGCTTGTGCTATATCCTTTGAGGCTTGACCTTATCTCATATTCAAAATGAAATATTCTTTTGTATCATAAGACCAAGAATAAGTTGCTCCAATTTTATAATTTTGGGGATTGACTTCTGTGGCCTTAAGAGACATATATACATCAGTATCTGTGTCCTCAGCTTGGACTCAGAAGAAAAAGAGCTTTATTCTGAGAGTACCTTTTCCCTTTTAAAGTGAGCACATATAAAACAAGGATTTTGTGCAGAGAATAACAAGACAAAAATACCCTCATTCATTGTATTGTTAAATAAATGCTAAATAAAAATTTGTTGAATTATGAAAGCAAGGCAGATAATAATTATACTTTGTACACAAAGAAGTTTGAGACTTTAAAGACGGCAATTTATCGGCTCAGGCTGGCTAGTTTATGATGGAACCAGTGCTTGAGAGAATCAGGTCGCTTGTTCTTTCTAATAAAGCACTCCTCCTTGAAGAATAAAAGATAAAATAACCACTTTCGTTGAATGTCAGGAGGACTTTTCCTTTGTAAATTATTCCAAACTTCTCAGGAGGCATAGCCACAAAAGCTTCCTGTTCACACGTATCCTTGGACAGAGGTCCCTCCCTTCCACACACTTATTAATGTCATTGAATATAGTGAATGTGTCTTTCTTGCCTTCACTTTCACTGTGTCTTAAAGAATATCAAAGACTAGTAAACTCTAACTCTCAGGGCAGACATTAGGCCCAATTGAATGATAAAGACGCTGAGACTCAGCTAGTGACTTCTCACAGTCATTGGGCAAGTTAATGCCAGGCAGAACACATCTTAAATGTCTCTTAGCCAAAATACCATGTAGCGCTGAGCATGCGGAATAGTTCCTCCAAGTACACATCTACTGAAATACCTTCAGTTCATAGACCAGTACATTTTTTCACTTAAACAGACTCATCTACCTCAAAAATAACAGTGCCCATTACGTTATTTTTTTTAAAGATTTTATTTATTTATTTATTTGACAGACAGAGGTCACAAATAGGCAGAGAGGCAGGCAGGGAGGGAGGGGGAGGCGGGCTCCCTGCTGAGCAGAGAGCCCTATGCGGGGCTCGATCCCAGGATCCTGGGATCATGACCTGAGCCGAAGGCAGAGGCTTTAACCCACTAAACCACCCGGGCGCCCCAAGTTTTTTTTTTTTTTTAAGTAAGCTCTACGCCCAACATGGGGCTTAAGCTCACGACCCCAAGATCAAGAATCTCACCCTCTACCGACTGAGCCATCCAGGGGCCTAATAGTGCCCATCCCTTTAAATCAAGCATGCTTGTTGCTGGGATATTCCTTAAAGCCTTTAGACAAAAGATTATAAAAGAAACTTTACATCCAATAATAGGAAAATGGCAAAATAAGTTTTTAAAACTTATTTTGTATCTTTAATAAGGTTCAAATAGTAGGGTAATAAAGAGGAAAAATTCAATTTTATCATTTTTCTCATTACATTTTTTGATGCCATTTATAAAATCCATTTCATATATTTTGCTGTAAATATATAGTTACACATTTGTTCATTCTGAAAAGTGTTTTCAATAATAAAGAAGAATATATAATCTGTTAAAAGGAAGGATAGTTACCTCAGAGAATGCAACTAGGGAATTGAGAGTAGGGAGGGGCAATTTTAGTTTTTGCTTTATATATATTTTATATTGTGTTTTATAGGTTATTCATTGATTATAAGCATATATTACTGTTACAGGTGTTTTTTCAAAGTTCAAAAAATGAATTTTAAAGAATTAAGGCATACAACTAACTTAGTGGGCATATGCACTTTTGTCCAAAAATTAAGCATTTCAAACATACAGATACTCTACAAAAGCTTCTGTGTATCCATCACCTAATTATGACAAACAAGAACTTTTTAGGGAAGTGCATGTTTTAAAAAGTAACTACCCCAAACTCGCCCTGTTGACCAAGAGTAAATGTGAGTTCTTCGGTTTTTCCTGTCTGAATCAGTGGGATAGCAAATGGCATATGTTGCAGGAGCTCCCCATCTTCCGCCGCAGGGCCTTGCTGCAAAAACAGTGTAACCTTTGGTTGCTGGGCAATGGACAACACAGCAAACCTAGCTCCCTTCACTTCTACAATTATTTATCTAGATTAATGATGTAGACCATCATAAACAAACAAGGTATTTGGTATATGAATAGGGTGGCTAATGCATTTCAGGAAATTTTAAGATTTTCCTTAGTGTTCTTGTGTACTTTCAGTGCTTTTAACCTCGAAAGAGATACAGGTTGTTTGGAAACCAAAATTAAAGTTAGATTGAAAGAGTACAATATGATTTCCTTACCCCACTGATAAATAATACCATGAATCTTAGGGAGGTATGTTGGGTTTTCTCTTTCAGTTGTTTCCTAAAAAATAGAAAGAAGTTATAGAATTATTCACTTATATTAAAGACACAGAATAGTCTTATCAGAAAGAGGGAAGAATCTCAAGTTATTCTTGGCTCTCATTCTCTACCAAAACTCAAAAGGAAAATCAAATCCAAAAGTATTTTTTAACCAGTAGAACAGAATGTTATAATTATAGCTAATTTTAGAATGTGCTTATTTATTTGTAAAGGCTAAGAAAGCTAGTGATGAAGCATATTTTGAATTTTTATATTACGTCTACTGTCAATTGCAGTGGCCGTACCGCACCATATCACATTAACAGTCCAAAAGCGCCACTGTCTCTTAAACAGATTGTTTCCACAATTAGTATCTATGTACTAAGTTAGCCATAAAAACACATAACAGGCCCATTTCCTCAGGCTCTGAGGTTCTCACAGAAGTGCTGCAAAAGTAACATGAAGTAATAGGTAATTATTTTAGGAGTGAAATGTGAAATGTCACCCATGAAAAAAGTATCTAATAAAAAATAGGGGACGCCCGGGTGGCTCAGTTGAGAGTCTGACTCTTAATTTCAGCTCAGGTCTTGATCTCAGGGTTGTGGGTTCAGGCCCCATGTTGGGACAAAAAATAATTTTTTTAATTAAAGTTTAAAAAAAAATTAAGCCAGTCACAGAAACACAGATACTGCATGATTTCACTTAAATAAGGTATCTATAGTAATCAGACTCTTCGAAGTACTAGAATGGTGGCCGGCATGGGCTAGCAGGCGGGAAAATGGGGAGCTGCTACTTAATGAGCATAAAGTTTCAGTCATACAAGTTGAAAAAGTTCTAGAAATCTGCACAACGGTTACATGCCTATAGTTAACGGTATTATACTATACACTTAAAAATTTGTCAGGAAGGTAAATCTCGTTTTATAAGTTTTTTTTGCCACAATAAAAAAAGAAAGAAAAGTGTAGTTATTTTGTTCTTACACATGAACATTCTCATGACGAACAGGTTTACATTAAATAAGATATGACTGATGAAAGTATAGTGAGACAATTAAAATTCTCTAATCCTGATGATTTCTGGAAAAATATATATGACTTTACTGCATTGAAATGCAGCTTTCACTGTCCGCTTATATTTTTATTTTTAGAAAATGTGAAATTGACATTTATTGTGGAATCAAAGGAATTTTCCTTCACTGTTGTATTTTAGCACTTGCTGACTTTTTTTATTTGTGACTTATTCTATCTCAGGGTTCCTTCAATAATGATTTTCTCATGGTAGACACATAGAAATTGTTTTCTTGGCAGGTACAATATGTTCACAATACTTTCTCAATCTTTCTTTTTGTTGTCCAGCATTGTTAACAGTGACAAACTACTCTGTTTTAAATGAAATCTAGTAATTTTTATTTTAGTAATTATGATTGATTTTATAGAATCTCTTGCTGAAGTTCATGCTGTGTTATCATTATTTTAAAACTGTGTAACCTACATGGTTTTTTTTTAAAGAAGTTAAAAATATGAAGCGCCTGGGTGGCTCAGTGGGTTAAAGCCTCTGCCTTGGGCTCAGCTTATGATCCCAGGTTCCAGGGATCGAGCCCTGCATAGGGCTCTCTGTTCAGCAGGGAGCCTGCTTCCCCCTCTCTCTTTCTCTGCCTGCCCCTCTGCCTACTTGTGATCTCTGTGTGTCAAATAAATATACAAAATCTTAAAAAAAAAAAAAGAAGAAGTTAAAAATACCAACACATAGTGATACTCAAATACCACATGTTTATCTACAAATATCTTAGGTTATATTCATTACTTGCTAAACTTCCTACTCTTTATATACAAAACAAGCACATACTTGGCAGACCACAAGCAAATCCATAATTTGCATGATTGATGTAAATGTTTTTATTTAATTTGAACATACAGCACATATTCATCTAAATATTTATCATAGAGTTCCCATTTCCTTAATCATTACTACCATTAACCAAATTCTGAAAATGAACATGAAGAAAATTTTTCTTTCCAGATTCTTAGACATGCTTTGCCCCCAAGCTTTAAAATAGCAAACACAGTTGCCAAGAGAAGCTTTAAGAAAGCCAGCTTTATGCCTAGAGGCTATAAAGTTGAAAGAATTATGTAAACATCATTCTAAAATTTGTACTGAATTATCTGATTTGGCTTTCTGGCCTAAAGTTCACCAGGTAATTTCCAGAGCTATAATTCATTTTCACTTACGAGACCTTAGTCAGTTAGTGGGAAAATGGTCTTTTTCCCCCTCTCAAGTTTTTCTAGTAATGCTTCCATGTACCATTAAGCTATTGGCACATTTTACTCCCAGAGGATAGATTTTGTTTGGCATCCTGAGGAATTTTGATATATTTAAGAAGGTGAGAAGTACACATTGGCATCATTTAAACAACATAAGTCTAAACCCAAATTGGCTTTTACATGCCAAAGATATGAAATGTGCCAACTGTTTAATAGTACACAATAACTGTTCAACTACATAAGTTGATTTCAGCAAAACAGTTTGGTGTGTGTTTTATCCCGAATCATTTAGATACAATTATGCCTTATGGTGCCTTAATAATAGAAGCAAGTTGTCCATGACTTTCACATAAGCAGATATGAATAATATTGAAATGTTAGTCATACTGTAGTTGAATGAAATATAAGAACATTGCTTTAATTCAAAAATGTCTCTTCAGCACCTTCAGTAGCTTCCATGCTGCCTGCAAATGTGCCATAGGAAAATCAAGTTTGTGGTTGATGATTGTAGGCAATGAACCTCTCGACCCCTCTTATTTTATTTTATTTTTTAAGATTTTATTTATTTGAGAGAGAGAGAGAGAGATAACGAGAGAGACCACAAGTGGGGAGGAGAGGGAGAAACAGGCTCCCCGCTGAGCAGGGAGCCTGACACGGGGCTCCATCCCAGGACCCTGGGTTCATGACCTGAGCAGAAGGCAGACACCTAACCAACTGAGCCAGCCAGGCACCCCTCAACTCCTTTTAATAAACTGAATTTGAGGGGTGCCTGGCTGGCTCAGTCAGAAGTGCATGTGACTCTTGATCTTAGGGTCCTGAGTTTGAGCCCCATGTTGAGTGCAGAGATGACTTAAAAAATAAATAAAAATTAAAATGTCCTTTAGCATTTTAAATCAATAAATAAAAATTTGGACCTTTAGTGAATTGGAGAAGCACATTACAGATTTTCCTTTTGTAGATTTTTAAATATATATATATACACTATTCATTTTAACTGGACTGACATTCATTGAGCCTATATATATATATATATATATGCTCATATATATGGAATGCTGTGCCAGCCATGGTTGGAAAGATAAACATAGAGAGAGAAAGGTAAATATAATATAACCTTTTCCCTTTTAAAATTGCTTTCAGTCTGTTGGGGAAGACATGCAGAGAGCACAAGTACTAACTTGAACACAAAGCAAGCAGTGCTTGTGTTGTAATAAAGTTAAAAAACCAGAAGTTAGTATGCATAAGAGAGTAAGAATTTACAAGATGGTGAAGGCTATGTTAAAAGGATGATCTGAGGGGCACCTGGGTGGCTCAGTGGGTTAAAGCCTCTGCCTTCGGTTCAGGTCATGATCTCAGGGTCCTGAGATCGAGCCTCACATCGGGCTCTCTGCTCAGCAGGGAGCCTGCTTCTCCCTCTCTCTCTACCTGCTGCTCTGCCTACTTGTGATTCTGTCTCTCTCTCTGTCAAAAAAATAAAATAAAATCTTTAAAAAAAAAAAAAAAGGATGATCTGAGGGGCCCCTGGGTGGCTCAGTTGTTAGGTGTCTGCCTTTGGCTCAGGTCATGATCCCAGGGTCCTGGGATGGATCCCCGCATCCGCATTGAGATCCCTGCTCAGCCGGAAGCCTGCTTCTCCCTCTGCCCCTACCCCTGCTTGTGTTCCCTCTCTTGCCATGTCTCTCTCTGTCAAGTAAATAAATAAAATCTTTAAAAAAAAAAAAAAAGTATGATCCGAGAGCGTCATATAAATACATTTTAAAGAATGATCCCCGTGGTAGAGGAAGACAGAGAATAGAAGCAAGCATAGGAGGTGCACAGTGTAGAGAGAAGGTGGATTAGAAGAGGTTGAAGTTATGTAGGTGAGGTTCATTTCTCTCTGTATCAACTCAAGAGAAAAGGACTAGGTGGAATTTTACATAATGTGTAAGATATACTCGAGATGATCATAATACATTAGTTATGTGGCCTACACAAAATTCACTTTTTTATAAAGATTTTATTTATTTATTTGTGAGAGAGAGAGAGAGAAAGAAAAAAAGTGGGGAGAGGGGCAGAGGGAGAGAAGCAGGCTCCCCAGTGTCCAGGGAGCCGACATGGGGGCTCAATCCCAGGCAGACAAAGGCAGATGCTTAACTGACTAAGCCACCCCCATAAATTTCACTTTGAGTAACCTGGGGTCACTCCAAAGAGTCAGGCAATCATCCTTCAGACTGCTGATACTGAGGTGCATTGGCAAATAATGTGACTCCCAGTCAGAGGAGACATACCATTGGTAGTAAGTTACCATGGACAGAGAAAAGCTGCGGTAGTTTTAAATATGATCCCCAAATAAAAAGTCACAAAAATAGGTACTCTAGATTTGACTGCTTATCTCAAAGGCAACTCTTTATGATGTACCCCAGAGTGAGAAGCAGCAGAGGTTTACTTATTTAACAATGATTAATGATTTTTGCAAGCATCCTAGGAGCCATGTAGTCAAAAGATAAGTTAGTATCAAGTCATGAAAACCTTCTTTATATTTAGTGCGTAACAACTTTCTACAAGATGAAGTGAATTAAAGTATAAAAAGTATTACTTAAAATTATAGTTGGACTATATTCAAAAAAAGAGCTTTTCTTATAATATGCAAAACAGAATACTTTATAGTCATAGATTACAATTCCTTTTAGACACAAAAAGCTGAAGATAATTTTAGAACATCCTTCAATTGTTTTCTTTTTCTGGAATGAGCAGAGTCTTTAGTTATATTCCTTCCCTCACAGTAGTAGTTCATATTACTATCTCTTCCTCTTCTACATCTACGTAAAGTCCTCTACAGCAAAGCAAACCAAGATCTTATAGATAGATTTCTGGTTGACATTTACTTTAATGAATACTGACCTATGAATATTATTGGTGTCTTTTTCTTCCCCACACATCGGACTATCCCTGTGACCCTTACATGAACTTATAGACATAGTAGGGCAGAAAAGGCTAGTAGATAAGAAACAGTCATACATAATGAAATGTCAACTTGTACAAAGTAATCTATGATTATAGCTCAACAAGGAGAATCAATTAGGTCTAGAATAAAGAAGGTACTGGGATTTGGCCAAACCTTGAAATGTGGAAGTATTGGGAAAACACTGAAAGAAGGTCTTCCTGATAGAGAAAAACATCAAAAAACAAGGAGGTTTGAATGCCAGTGGAAATAGTGTAGGAACTAGTTGGAAATATTGTAGGAACTGGTTTGACTGAGGAAACTTTGTGTTGGTGAAAATAAGATGCGGGTGATTTGTGGAATTCCTTGAAAACCGTGGAGGACGTGGAGCACCATTGTAGGTTCTTGGCAATATACTAAAGGCAACATTTAACATATATGTCAGTATAATAAAAATACCCAGAACATATTGGTGGAGACAAAGAAATGAGTCAGAGATGCAGTTATTTTAAGTATGAGGTTATGAAAGTGTCAAAAACTATCATAAAAGTGAGTAAGGGAAGAAAGATAGATGTAAAGTCCCTCCCAATAAATAATCAACAAGGCTTAGACACAGATGAGTTACAGTGACAAAAAATGTGATAAAAATACAGTTGTGTTGTATATTGCCGCGTATAGTCATATTGGCTTTCTAAGAGAGACTTCCCCCAACAATCTGGACCTAAATCTTTCTACATATCCATCCACACAGCTATTACTCCAGATTACTTCCTCTGACAATGATTTTTAATTCCAACGAATGATCTTTAAAACATCCATTATTCAATTTCTATGTATAGTCTATCATGAAAACTTGGAGGTTCTTAGATGGACTTAAACTCCATCTCTGTGGAGTGTAGGTAAAAAGAGAAAAGGAATTGAGCATGAGAGGAAAAGGAAGGAAAAATACGCAAAAAAAAAAATAAATACATCAATTTAACTGCATGGTCTTTCCTCTAACTAGAAGATAAAACTAAAAAGATGCTTTTATTGAGTGTTGTCAGGGCCATTTAGGCTGCTTTATTCCCTGCCAGCTTCTGTGAACCTTTCTGACTTTTAAATACTGATGAAGTGTACTTCCTAGAAGCAGATTGCCGGGTGGGTCGTTCTTCCAGCGTTGCTGCGGGCGGAGCGGCACACCCAGAAGGGGCCACAGGCCGGTGACGCAACCCGCCCTCAGTGTGGACAGCAGAGGCTCTCTGGGGTTACCAGTAAGGCCTTTCCTAGGCTCCAGAAAAGCTCGAGGGTTTTTCCAGAGCACTAAACCTCCAGGAAAGCAACTGCTCTCTTCTTAGGACATGGTTAACTCATCTCACTCTGAAGCATCTGTTTCTTCCCTGTCACAGTGGGCTTTCCCTCAGGCTACTTGGGATGCAGTCAGTGGTTTTTCAGAGGCCTTGATTGTCTTGCCTGAAGGTTCAGCGTGACCCAGATGGATGTGACATGCTGCCCTTGTCCTGTTGCTCAGTTCACTTTCACAGAGGTTTTTGCCCAGAAAAAGTGTTGGGTTTTTTTTGTTGTTGTTGTTCATTTTTATTTTTACATTTTCTGCTTTCTGCCCAATATCTTGAAGTCCTCAGAGAGCAAGCAACGTATACTTTCTGATTTCTCCCTCCTGCCAGAGTGTCTTCCTGAGAGCATGTTTCTTACAGGTCTCATTTAAATGTCTTTTGTGGTGAAATCCAGGCTTTTGTCTTCATTCCCCATGATTTCCCCGACTGTTCAGTTCTGTGACCGTATTTAGTTCTTTGTATTCATGATTCACCTTCCCTTTGTCTAGCCTTTAGGCAGACATATATTTAACTGAAATATGCAAAAAGAATATACCTTTTTTAAAGACCTCCATGGAAGAGAATTCTTCATCCTCCAGTATTTAATTACCAGTATCTCTGTTTATACATCTATTTATATATAAACTATACAATTTTAAAGACTGAAGAAATCTAGGAATCACCAAGTCCTAATAACCCTTTATTTTATGTATGAGAAGATTAAGTCTCATAGAGGTTTGTGCTATTCACATCCTAAACCCTCCTCAACTTGGTAATATGTGCATCTTAAGTGATGACTTTCTAACAAGTCTACTAGTGGAAATTGGCTTTGGCACCTATTCGTAAAGCTGGCTCTAACTATAGCCAAGAACAAAGCCCAAAGCTCTTCTAAGCGCTTAATTTGTTTCAAGCATTAATTAAGCTCTTGCTTTATATCCAGCACTCTTCCAACTTAAAAATTAATTTCAGACACTATATAGCAGTCTTTTTTTCAACCCCCATCAATCATGTGGCCTCTCCCAGGTCTACATTTTGGAAAATCTGGGAGAAGGAAGAGGAACCAAAACCCTAGTGTTAGGGAATAGAAGCACAGGAAACATAGCTGCTCTTAATAATAAATGTTGTGATCCCTGTCAAGCTAAACTGGGAGGAAGAGCAGAAAGACTGCATACCCAGAGGTGGACATTGAACAGACACTCAGTAAATCTTCTTTGAATGATCAAAATGAAACAAATCCATGAACCACAGATCCAAAGCTCTATCTCCAGAACAACCCCAGCAACCACTTAAATAGCTCCATTTGATGTCCTGAAGAAACTGGAAATCAAACATGTCAAAAATGGAATTAATGACCTTTTCACCCATCTCCAGCCCTTCCAATGTTCTGTATCCCTGTACCTAGCACGACCCCCACCACCTGAACCGCTGAGCTCAGAGTTATCCCCTCTAGTTTACATCTCGCCTCCAGTCTTTTAACAAGGCCCATCAACTCTGTGATATTCCAGATCCAATGGAAAGTCTTTCCACAAAAAAGATACAACATATAGTTTATCACAGTTTCAAGTAATCCCTCTTGTAAAAGCTATGAACAGAGAAAGGGGAGACTATTTAGCTCATATTATCAAAACTAGACAGGTGTGATACAGGGAAACTATAGATCAGTTTTCGCTTAGGATCACAGGTACAAAAATCCTAAATGAAACAATCAGTTGGAATTTGGCAGTTTATTCTCTCTCTTTCCCCTCCGTACCTCTCCCTCCCCATCCTTCCTCCCACAGACACACAGGCACACCATTACTAAGTATGGTTTCTCTCATAAAAACCACAGTGCAGAAAAGGGCTTGATAAAATTCAGCCCTCATTATTGGTAATTTTTTTTTAAGGAAACTGAGCATAGAAGAGAAGTTCCTATCCTGACAAAGGGGGACCATCAGGAACAAAGAGGAAACATTTGTCTTAATGTTAAACATTTGGAAATGTCCCTACTAAAATAAGGAGCAAGACTACTCTCTCCAAGCCCATACTGGAGAACGCAACCATTTTAGTAATACCCCCACCCCACAAAAAATGGAAAAGGAAATAAGTATTATTAGAACTGGAAAGAACAAGGCCAGACTGTCCTTATTGTCAGATAATGTGACTGCTCACATGCAGGAGGATCCACTGACTGTAAGAGAATCAACAGTGTTGCCAGATACACAATCTCAGCCCTGAGACTTATCGTCCATAAAGCCTTGGGTCGTTACAAAGGGTAACTGCAGTTGACTGATCTGTAAAAGGATTGTTGAAAAGTCCTTACAGTAGCCTCTGTGGTCTTGCCCTCCACACTGTGTCTGTCTTCTGCTCTCCTCCTTGCTCTCTTCACTTCAGACAAGCTGGCCTCCTTCCTGTTCTGGGCCCACACCAAGCATCTGCCAACTTGGGGCCTTAGCATTGCTCTTATCTCTGTCTGGGACACTGTGGCTTGCTCCCTATTTCCTTTAGATACCACCCTATAGTAGCTGCCACTGTTTATTCGTTTACTTTCTTACTTATTCATTCATGTATTTAGTTTAAGTAGGCTCATGCCCAATATGGGGCTTGACCTCCCCACCCTGAGATCAAGAGTCGCATGCTCTATGGACTGAGCCAGCCAGGCGCCCCTCTGCTACTGTTCATTAAGTGCCAAACCTTAAGAAATGCTTCTTGTGAATTACTGATTTGAGGGGAGACAAGCTCTGTTTTGCTCGCTGCTATATCCTCAGTACTGAACGAGGCATGTCACAGAACTCAGTAACTACTTGTTAGATGAAAAGCAAAAAATCTCGGTGCTTATTTGTGCCAGGCATGGAACGAAATGCTTTCACACTTTAATCCTCACACCAAACCCTATTACGTAGGTACCATTACTATCCCCAGTTTCCTTATGAGAAAGCGGAGACTCTGAGAGGCTCAGTAGCTAGGACCCTGGGATCATGGGATCACACAGCTGGTAAGCGGCAGCGTGCTTGTGCTCTTAGAACAGAAACTATAAGGGCTCTGAGATGGACACTAACAAAACATGTGTGATACCTTTATGGAGAAGAGCTTCAGACTTTATTGAAGGCCCTTTAAGACCTTTTAGATGGGGTGTTCATAGGTGAAAAGATTCAGTATCATAATGTGAAATTTAATGCATTGGAGCCAAATTCCTGATTAAGATTTCCTTAACATTTGACAAGCTGACCCTTACTTCAAATGGAAAAGCAAAAAGTCAAGAATAACTAAGACAGTTTTGGGACACTTGAATAGCTTGGTCAGTTGAGCGTTTGACTCGATTTCAGCTCAGGTCATGATCTCAGTTTCCTGGGATCGAGCCCCATCTTGGGCCCCATACTCAGCGGGATGTCTGCTTTCTCCCTCTCCCTGCCCTTCCCCCTGCTCATATGCACACTGTCTCTCTCTCTATCTCTCAAATAAATAAATCTTTAAAATAAAAAAAAATAACTAAGACAGTTTTAAAGAAGAACATGGATGGTGACTTGTCCTACCAAGTAACAGATCTTCTCTAAGGACATAAAAAGTTAAAGATCTAGGGTGTCACAGGGATAGACAGATAAGCCAGTAAAGGACAATAAACAGCCTAGAAAAACAGACCCCTTCTTATTAGAAAAATGAAAAATGTCAGATACGACATTACAGATGAGTAGGGTAAAGAAGGACTAAATATTCAACCATTGGTGCTGAGATAATTTTATGAAAAATATTTAGTCTTATGCAAAAAAAAAAATTCCCAGTTACTTTTAAAGATTTTATATGAAAAGACAAATTTTAAAACTTGTGGAGGAAAAAAAGGACAATAGTGTTTGACCGTATTACATTTGAAAACCCCTAGTCAATAAAAAGACACCACAGACTAAGAAATGAAGAACTCTGCTATGTGCCTCACCAGCTAAAGTGGAATAAGTGTGTCTAAAAGAACAACTCAGTGGGAAAGTAGGCATATGTGATTCCTAGAAGAGAAAACATGAAAAAAATATTCAGTGTCACTGGTAGCCAGAAAGAATAAAAACTAAAATACAACTATCATGTCATACTCATCAAATTAACAGATTTCTTGAAGTCTGGCCACATAGTGCTGATGGGATTATAAATTAGTACAACTGTGTCTGAGAGCACGTTGGCAATACCTTGTCACATGGATACTGTCCATATTTTTTGACCCAGAAATTCTTCTCTTGGATACACACTCTAGAAAAACTTCAGCCTATGCACAGCAAAAGAAAAGGATGTCGAATACAGCATTTCTTACAGGACAGAAAAACTGAAAACAACATGAATGTCTGTCAGCAGGAGAATGGATAAATTATTTTTATATATTCACACAATGGAACCCAGAACAGTTTAAAATAAATGAGCTAGAGCTGCATGTATCAAAATGGTAATCTCCACATCACAAATTCCTATGAAATAAAACCAGTTGCAAAATGATACAAGCTGGGGGCACCTGGGTGGCTCAGTGGGTTAAAGCCTCTGCCTTCAGCTCAGGTCATGACCTCAGGGTCCTGGGATCGAGCCCCGCATTGGGCTCTCTGCTCAGTGGGGAGCCTGCTTCCCGCTCTCTCTCTGCCTGCCTCTCTGCCTACTTGTGAGCTCTGTCAAATAAATAAATAAAATCTTTAAAAAAAATACAAGCTGTATACCATGTATAAAAAATATTAAACACATTAAAATATATATTTTATAATATTTATATATAATATATACGCTGTAATTACAACTCTCCATGAGAAAAATAAATGTCACATTTGCCTCTGGAGAGGTATGGATTACTGAGGGATACACAAGGATCTTCACTATTATTTTATTCTGAGGCAAAAGTGGCCAAATGTTATAATGTGGTTATAGTATCATTTAGTGATACTACATGATATAATATATCATTTAGTGATAAATACATGGGTGTTTTGTTTCATGATATTTTCTGGGTTTTCTATATGCTTGAAATATTTCTCTTTTTTCACCTTAAAAACTATATATTTAACAAATTCATGTATACAGTACTATTAATTCACATACTAAATATTAACAAAGTTCTAGGGTACCTGGTTGACTGTCTGCCTATGGCTCAGGTCATGATCCCAGGATCCTGGGGTTGGGTATCAGGTTCCCTGCTCAGTGGGGAGTCTGCTTCTCTCTCCCTGCCCCTTGCTTGTGCACACACTCTCTCTCTCTCTATCTCAACTAAATAAATAAAATCTTAAAAACAAATAAATATTAACAAAGTTCAAATTATTTCCAAACATTTTTAGAAAATCATAAATGTAAGATTTCCTTTCTAACTCCACAGTTAATATCTACACTTTGAATTTCTAGGTTTTTGTTTTTTAAAAAAATTTTTGAGTATATTTGACACACAGTGTTACATTAGTTTTAGGTGTACAACACAGTGATTCAGAATCTCTCTGTATTATGCTATGCTCACCACAAGTGTAGCTGCCATATGTCAGCATACAGACTATTACAATATCATTGACTATGTTCCCTGTGCTCTGCCTTTTATTCCCATGACTTACTGCATTCCATAACTAGAAGCCTGCACCTCACACTCTCCTTCACCCATTTTGCCCGTCCCCCCACCCCCACTCCTCTGGCAACCGTGAGTTTTTTCTTTATATTTACAAGTCTGATTCTCCTTTTTGTTTGCATGTTTGTTTATTCATATGTTGTTGTGGGTTCTTTTTAGTTTCCATATGAGTGAAATCTTATGGTATTTGTCTTTCTCAGCCTGACTTATTTCACTTGCATAATACTTTTACCATAATACCTTGCCATCTGTGTTTTCACAAATGGCACAACCTCATCCTTTTTTATGGCTGCATAATATTCATGTGTGTGCATGCGCACGTGCAAACCACGTCCTCCTTACCCATTCATCTGTCAGTGGACACTTAGGTTGCTTCTATATTTTGGTTATTGTAAATCCATACTACAGTAAACATAGGGGTGCCTATATCTTTTCAAATTAATGTTTTTTGTTTTGGCGGGGGGTAAAGCCCAGTAGTGGAATTACTGGATCTTAAGTTATTTCTTTGTTGTTGTTTTTTTGAGGAACCTCCATGCTGTTTTCCACAATGACTGCCCTAGTTTACATTCCTACCAACAGTGCATGAGGGTTCCTTTTTCTCCACATCCTCACCAATGCTATTTCTTACCCTTTTGATTTTAGCAATTCTGACAGGTATAAGGTAATATCCCATTATGTTTTGTGGGCTTGAAATATCTCCATATAGGGGCACCTGGGTGGCTCAGTCATTAGGCATCTGCCTTCAGTTCAGGTCATGATCCCAGGGTCCTGTGATTGAGCCCCACATCAGGCTCCCTGTTCAGTGGCAAGTCTGCTTCTGCCTTTCCCACCCTCCTCCTGCTTGTGTTCCCTCTTTCCCTGTCTCTGTCTCTCTGTCAAATAAATAAATAAATCTTTAAAAAGTATATCTCCATATAAATCCACACATACACCAACTCTAGCCACTTCTCACCACCTCTGTAGCGACAATCTTGACCCTGATCCCCGTTATATGTTGCTGCCATGAATCGCTTACAAGAGCTGCTGCAGTAGCTTCCAGAACTGCCTGCCCACACTTTGTTTGCCGACGTCACTCAGAGTAATCTTTTATCGGAAAGTAAATCAGATTATGCTACTCTATTGCTCAAAACGATTTGAGCAATAAAATAAATAATGATAGTATTGATTTGTAACCCATAGAAGAAAATAAATATCCATGAATCTATGCTAATATAAATAATCTAATAAACAAATAAATGAAGAAGGAAAAAGGCAAATAGAGAATCACCATTAGGTTCAACACTACAATAGTAAATGTGGCAGGCAAGATCCCTTAATGTTTGTGAAAATCAATAGCCAAATACTTGAGGAAAAAACAGGATTTGCATAGTTCAGATCCCTTGACCAAGATACGTATCCTTTGCAAAGGGACAGGTAATCACTTTGCTTTAGAGAAACCAGACTGATATCAACCAGATGGTGTAGGTCAGCAACACCAGACATAAGACATATCGGCATCATGAACCTCTTGGTATGATGCCTTGAGCAGTATACAATGCAACATCATTTCAGTGGTAGTCTTGCCAAAACTGTGTAAGAGAAGGGACTCCTGGCTGGCCCAGTCAATGAAGCATGTGACTCTTGATCTTGGGGTTGTGAGTTTGAGCCCCAAGTTGGTATAAAGATTACTTAAAAATAAAATCTAAGAAAAAAATGTGTGAGAGAAAATTTCAGACAAACCCTTATTGGAAGACATTGTGCAAAATAACTGACCCACATTCTTCAGAAGTATAAAGATCATACATAAAATGCAATGAAAAACTGAGGAATTGTTACAAACTAGAGGAGATTAAGGAGAAATAACACTAGTGAACCTGTTACCTAACGTAATTTCTATCACAGAATTATCTGTTGAATTGGTATGTCCATCCAGCCACCCATCCATCTGTTTGTCATACCTCCCTCTTCCTCACGCTCCACATCCAACTCTTCAATCTTTGTTTCTTTTAACACCTACTTCCTCATGGAGAGAGACTAGTTGAAAAATGATGTCAGCAATACCATAGAACTTTTTTGGTAGATGAGGTATGAATTTCCCTATAGACCCAGGGTAAGATTGTATTTTTAGGAAGTAAATATTGGATGCTATGAGAAACTTACTCAGAAGAACCATGGAAGTAAGAAAATCTCTCATCATTATTTGCCCGGATTACTGCTATAGCCTCCTAATGGGTCTCCCAGCTTCCAGTTTTGCTCTTCCCTCCTTCCCCACCTCCCTTGCCCACGCCCCACCAGAGGGATATCATGATAGCCAGAGTGATATTTTCAGGGGATAAATCTGATCATGTCCCATCCCATGATTAAAATCCCTCATTGACTCACCACTGTCTTCAGAAGGAAAGCTTCACATCGCTGGCCCCTGGCTACTTCTCCATCCTTATCTTAGACTATTTCCTTGCACAAACCGTGCACTCCAGCCACACCAAACAACCCATGCTGCTTGTTACATCCCTCTTTGATTTTGCATTTGCTGTATGTTTTCTTCTCCTAGGACTCTTAACTACCAGGGTTAAGAGCCCTTTAATTCAACTGGAGCATTTTCTGCTCTTCAGAGCCTTTCCTCCTCTATTATGTCTCTCAGTGACCTCAGCACCTTGTGCATAACTCCTTCACAGCCCCTGCTTGAAGACAAGGACTCGTATCTTCTGCTAGCTTGTTGCCTGGTATGTAGCAAGTGCTCAATAAAAGTTTAGTGAGAAAGGAAGGGAGAGAAGGAAAAATGGAAAGAGGAAAGAGAGGTTTTTAAGTTAAATGAATATTTAGGAAATAAACCCTTCCCTGACTTTTCTCTTCCCGTATCTCTAGGACTTCAAGCTCTTGCAAAGGTATATAATTGATTTAATTCACCTGATTCTCTGCTTGTCCTTTGACATAGATGAAACATTAATATTAAAAAGCTGTCCACTTTGACATAAACTACTACTGATAAAGATGGTATTGAGCCAGACTGAGATCGTAGAGTGCTTATCTCTCTCTAACCTTCAGAAAATCTCATAATCTGTGACCTCTAGAAATAGCACCCAAAACTATGTTTTGAAATAGCCTGTACCATCTTAAGGAATGCAAAGAAATCAAAATATACCTTCTACTTACTTGATATGTTTCCTCTTTATGATGTACTGAGAAGTTTAATTGGTATTTATTTGCTATTCCCGGAGTGTGGAAAGCCTTGGAGGGGGTTAAATAAATTAGCTTCTGAGATTGGAGTGTACTTTAGGATGCAGTAAAAGCAAATTTCTAAGGGGAAATAGGGGAAGCCTAAGGCTAGGGAAAGAGGGGAGGGTCCCTGTTGCAATTTTACCTTACTGAATTCTTTCCAAATCAGGCTACAGATCTTTTTCTTTCACATCCACCGTGCCAAGCACGGTATTTTTAGTAACAGTAATACAGAGCAGCAGCCTGTCGTTTGGGAGCTGACAAATAAGCATACTGCCCCTCTTACACACAATATGCTACACATCTTTATTTCCACTCATCCTTACAGAAGCTCTTTAGCCTTCCATGTTTCTTTAAGGAGATGACAAGAAGTACTGGCTAATAAGCTCTTGGGGTTATTCAATATCCCTCTTCAGTGCTCATTTTCTGAAGCTGAAAACACTCATGCATGTGCACACATGCACACTAAACTTTGTCAGAGGTGAAGTACTTCCAAATGCCACTTGAATGTGATTAAAAGAATCCTGGGCTTGATAGGACTCATTACCCAAGATGCCAGGCCTAACTGTTTGCTCAAACTTTGGCCTAAGAGAAGGAAGCGTCTTAGTAAAAAATGGCTCATGGAAGTGGAGGTTAACAGTTTATTGTCTTTCTGTAAAAACACTTGCTGGATATATCACTTTAATACAGAGATGTAACAATTTCTTATTACAGACTACATATGAGAAAAATGTCTGTCATTTATTTGGTTTTAAGGAAGAAATCAAAGTCTATTTGACTTAATGCCCTGAGTTTCTGGTCTAGAGTTTCTGGTCTATCTGATTGATTTCCCTTGCTACTCAATAATTTTCTACACAAGTTCAGGACACTTATTAGGCAATTTGGTGCTTAATACCATTGATAAATTGTATGTTTAGTTCCAAGTCATGCCATAGTTGACATTGTTAATTTACACTGTGATTTGAAAGTCTTCCAACACAGCTTAAAGTTACTCAACTCAGTTTTCACCTTCTAATCTCAGAGAATATTAACAATTCCACCCCATGGTTGAGTCTACCCATTGGTAGATTCCTCGAGGATTTATTATAACATCCCAGCCTCTGATATAATTTGTGTATCTCACTCATGTTTATTCTTTATCATTCTAGCAATAGGGTCTGTTTAATTTGTATAGTAGTATAGTTAAGAGGTTAATAGTTGTTGAAATCAAACAGACTTGTAGGAACTCAAGATTGTATGTCCAGTCTTTTGGGGATACTAATTGCATGGCATGCTTCAACTAGACTAGACAATAGGACCATGGAAGTTGTCAACCTAAAAGTTATCAGCTTTGGCATTTTTTTTTTAATCCAGTACAAGTTTTATCAGGTAGTATGTGTCACAAGATTGTGTAAGATCTCACCTCATCCTATAACATTTTAGATGAAATGATAAGCTTTGATTTCCATTCTGTTGTTAATGATATGTTGACAAGTAGGGTGGAACTTTTTAATAAAGAAAATAAAGAAATTAAAGATCTTAAATAACAAGCCCATATCATATTATGTAACATATCTTGTCTCCTTATTGTTAGATATCATCTTGTGATTTATTCTCATCCATCATTCTATTCAGTGAAAATCAACAAAATCACTTAATATGATTTTATTTAAATGACTATACATGTTGAGAAACTAATCTTATATTCTGGTGCCTATAAAACAAATAGCAAAAAGAAGTTTTGCATAGTGTGCCCACATAAAGCATTAATCCTTCTCCCAAGTGACTAATGTACAAGTCACGAAATTCACATTCTCCATTCACATCTTACTGTACCAGAAAAGCAAAATTAGAGAATTTATTAAGTTTTTAGTCTTTCCTTTTGTTCTGAGATCTTGTGAATGTTTAATTCATAATTCTACAAGAATCCTGGGCTTCAAAATAATTGATACTATCCTGAATGACTGAAGCAGTTCTGTTAACATTAGCAATACATTCTGAGGATGAGAAATGTACCGTTCTTGGATATTCACACTATCATTTCATTTTTAAGTTTTATCATAAAAGAAGTCTGAAATAAGAATTCACTTTCTTTCCCCCAAGCTACCAAAATAAATAATTCTAGTACTATGTAAAATGTGTCTTCCTATAAAGCTTTGTTAAGGACAAAACAGAAACAGCCTATTGCTTTATTTATATTAACACTTATTTTCATGCGCTAGTAATGTTGTTTATCCTGTAATACGTCATACCTTTGTAAATAACCAACTTGAGTAGCTTGTATTCGTCAGCCTTAATGCTGGTATTAAGTCATTGGAAATATTGATAAGCCTGACTGCCATAATTAAATGATGTAGGCCCTTATGTCCACCTCTTTTGGGATGGACCATATGTACCTAACTCCTAACAAATTACACACCAGCTTCTTCAATTCTGAGGAAATAAAAACCTTCCGCGGCTACATACCTGGACACTAGAAGACCTAAGTTTTGGCTGAGCAGTATCTTTGGCCTGCAGTTTCCAAATGGTGCAACTTTGAACACATACGTGTCCGCATGTTAAATGTAACATTGGTATACTAGACCCAAAGGAACCTATTGCTCTTCCCAGTGAGTTCCATGATCTTTTCAGGATGCCTGTGTTACTTGAAAGAAAATTACTCTAAGCTGCAGCTAATAGATTGGATTATGTCTTCCCATTCTTTTTTTCTTTCATGCTTTGGCAAGTCCTTTTCCTTAAGTGCAAGAATAGATCAGTCTAAGAATGCCAGATATTTTTTTAATCATGGATTTATAAAAACTTTGAGAAGATATTTGTATTTCAAAGTTCTTTTCACTTTATACAGCATTCATAATAGAATCCGTTTAAGTATAAGTCCAGTGGTATATCTCATTTCATAGCAACTTATTTTAGATATAGTTTTTTGGAATAAAGCTATCTATAAATCCTTGTACTTAAGAGACTTCCTTAGATATTCCAGAAAAGATTAACTACAAATCATTATGACCTTTTTTAAACTTGATTACATTATCATCAGCCAACTTTTTAACAGTATGTTGTGTGTTTCTGAATGATAGGATAAAATGGGTTTGTTTAGTCCAAAACTGACATATATGATTTAATAATTCACTGCTGCTTTCAAACTTAGCTTAGGGTGTTGCTACTAATTGTATATCCCCAAGAATGGGAAACTGTGTGGCTTACATTTTTTTAATGCATTTTATGAACATTCAGCCCTCTTAGGAATTAAACTATATATTCTAAACTCTAATTAGGTTAGGTAACCACTTTTTTGGAAATTTTATCGACTCACAGTCTCTTAAGATGCTCATCGGAGTTATAAAACAGTTGTTCATTCATTTATTTGTTTTTCAATAAAATACCAAAAATTCAGCTTTCATATTTTAAATTGGAAGAATGGAAATGGTATAAGTAATGATTATTATAGTCTTTCTCAGTAGAATTTCAGCCTGGTATAGATACACCAGTAACTATATAAAAATCTCTGTAGTTAAAGATAAATACTTATGAAACCAACAAGAAGTTTGGATTAAAAAAATGCACATTCTAATAACATGACAAATAAAGGATAGGGATAGAGGGGAGAGATGCTAATAGGAAGATATATCAAAGAAAATTGAAATCAGCACATGAGTCATTTAGAAAGATATTAGGGAAAATGATTTATTAAGCTAAACAAATAAGAAGAAGTATCTTAGTAAATAAGGACAGTTGGCATGTATGTAGGTGTGGTCTTGGGACTTTGCCACCCAGACCAGGGATTTGGGCTGTGGGGAAGGATGATGACCATCTGCTCCAAGTGACTCCTACTGGCTGATACACAGAGCTCAGTTGGCATCAGTCTCAGAGGAGACTGCCAGCCTTCCATTCGGGAAATAAGCAAAACAATGGCTTTGCTGTCAAGCACAGAAATGAAGTTTAAGATTTAAGTAAGTGACGACTCTAAACGGGTCAGGGAACCTTCGAGTATAATCCAGATGGATATAAGTTAGCTCGATTTTGGAACAGGCCATCCTCCCAGTTAATGGAGGAGGCTTTAAAAAGCTGGACAGAAGTGGTCT